>NC_068294.1:42510860-42528360 GCF_025860055.1 Xyrauchen texanus
TATATTCTCAAGCCGGTTCTCGCCTCCTCCTTTCCATTAATCCCTTTACACTGGAGCCAAAATCCGGGAAGGAGGGGGGATGCGCCGTAGTAGAGTCCTTGTCACTACCATCCACCCCAACGGAGCAGCCACGGCTATCTGCTGGGGAACGGTGGAGCCAGGCCGCCTGAGAGCGGAGGGACGTTTGCCGACCGCGAGGGGACAAGGGGCTCCTAGCTGACCGCCTGGAGCAGTCAGGGCCACTGCCAGGGGCGGAGGATACCCCTACCAGCCATGGGTCTGAGACCGGCAACCGCGAGCGGGGAGGGGCTCCTGGCCGACCGCCTGTGGCAGGGGCGACCCCTTCTGTTTTCCTAGAACGCGGCGGGGCGTTCCGTCCACCAGGGGCCGGAGGACTGCCACCGATCCGCCAGGGGAGGCGTGTCTGTTGCCCATTAGCGGGTGGAGGAATGACCTGCCGGCAGACGGGGCGGAAGGCACACCCCTCCCCAGGGAAAGGGGGGGGGGGTGTATGTCATGCCCGGGGCTCCCCTGCCTGAGAGAAGGAGGGAGGAATGTGGCAGGGCGGTGGGCGGGGCCGGGTCGGGATGCTACACATCAGGCTTATTAGGGGATAAAGCCCGACCGAAGATGGCGGTGGGACAGAGAGAGATTTACGGGCAGCTGTCCGACACCTGTGTGTGTGTGTTTGTCGGTTAAGTTTTTTATTAAAATATTATTAGTATTCTCAAGCCGGATCTCGCCGCTTCCTTTCCATTAATCCCTTTACACATATCTTTATATTAAAGAGATCTTGTTTGCCATTTTATTTCTTACATTAAGAAAAGAAAGATACAAATATTAATAGGATCTCTTTCTGCCCGCGGTCTCGGTGAGAAAAGCATTGAAACATTTTTTGCAGTCGTTTGAGCTGTAAATATTTCATCGTTTTGTAAGCTTTTCTGCAGTGATATCCCTTATGGGTAAATACACCCGTGTGCTTATGTGTGTGTGCTATCTTGCCTTTTCTATTGCTGTATTGTCATGAGATTAAACTTCAGTAAGACATCCATCTCTCCTAATTGATTCCCGCTGCTGTGCGTGTGTGCTTGAAATACAGTGCGTATTAGCGTGTTTAGCTCTTTATAATACAGAAATCATGACCTTGTTTATTCCAACAGGGAAACTGAGAAAAGGAGATGAAAGAGATTGCAGGGTACAATGAGTGACTGATTGTGTTTATCAGCAAAAGCCGCTTTGAAAGCCGCTGCCACAATGCTAGGGTAATTGTCAGGGCATTGCTAGGTGGTTGCTAGGGTGTTCTGGGTTGTTTTTGACTGGCAAAAGAGTCCACCCTCATGTCTATGTGATATTCTGCTCTGTAGATATGACTCACGTCCCTTCTTCAATGTAAGTCTATGGGGATTTTCACTCGTTTTATCATCTGGTCACTTATAATAAGTAATAGCACAAATTATCTGGGACAACTTGCATGATTAATATTTAGTGAGCACAACTATCATTTATTCATTTATTAATTTGTTCAAATATTCATTCATTCATTTAAATATTCATTAATTCATTCAAACATTCATTCATATATTCATTCATTCAAACAATCATTCGTTTATTGATTAATTAGTTCAAACATTAATTCATTCATTTAAACAATCACTCATTCAGTCATTCACATATTCATTCATTCAAACATTCAAACCATCATTAATTCGTTCATTCACAAATTCATTAATTCAAACTATTATTCATTAAAATAATCATTAATTCGTTTGTTCATACAAACATTCAAACATTCATACAAACATTCAAACATTCATTCATTCATTCAAACATTTATTCCAAAAATCATTCATTCGTTCAATCATTCATTCATTCAAACAATCATTCGTTCATTAAAACATTAATTCATTAATTCAAACTATTATTCATTCATTCAAATATGAATTCATTCAAACATTCATTCAATAATTCATTCATTAAAACATCGATTCACTCATTAAAACTATTATTCATTCATTCATTTAAACAATCAATAATTCATTCAAACATTCAAGTATTTATTAATTCATTCAAACATTAATTAATTCATTCCTTCATTCAAGCATTAATTCATTCAAACATTAATTAATTAAAACATTCATTCATTCAAATATTCATTCATTCATTCAAATATTCATTCTTTCATTCAAACATTAATTAATTAAAACATTCATTCATTCAAATATTCATTCTTTCATTCAAACATTAATTCATTAATTCATTCATTCAAATATTAATTCATTCATTCATTCAAATATTAATTCATTCAAACATAAATGAATTCATTATTTCATTCATTAAAACAATCATTCATTCATTTATTCATACAAACATTAATTCAAACATAGATTAATTCATTATTTCATTCATTCAAACATTCATTCATTCATTCATACAAATATTACATTTTATAATACAAACATTCATTCATTCATTAAAACAATAATTTGTCCAAACATTCTTTCAAATATTCATTCATTCACAACTAACTAAAATCCTGGGTGGAGATTAAAACAGTGTGTTTATTCTTTAGTGACTAGATGCTTGTAGGTTTTTAAAGGGCATTTGTTTAGATGTTTTTATCTGCTGTAGGATGTTGATGCAGCTCCTCGTGGTCTCTTGTTGCAACTCTGGTTGTTTCCACCCCCGGAAAACACATGTGATGTACATAAATCCATGATATCATAAATGGGTAATTTAATTGAAAAGAGGATTTTAAGAAGGTAAACTTTGACCAGCATTATGAGTGAACTTAAGAGGTGTTGTTTACCTGTAGATGATACAGGCTGTTTTCTGGCAGGTTGAGCAGTTGTTGATGTCCTGACCGGTTCTGTACGAACAACGCCTGCAAAAGAGAACAAACACATCAAGACTTAAACCCACATATAGTACAATCCCTTGGGATAGTTCACCCAAAAATGGAAATGCCCTTATCATTTACTCACCCTTATGCCAGGTGTGTATGGCTTACCTTCTTCTGCAGAACACAATGAAGATTTTTAGGAGAATATTTCAGCTCTGTTGGTCCATACAATGCCTGTTAATGGTCACCAGACAGTAAATACGATCTAAAGTAATACGATCGCTTTGGGTAAGAAACAGATCAATATTTATGTCCTTTTTCACTAAAAATGCTCACTTCTGGTTAGGGATGGATTACTGACCGGGCCAATGGGGCCCTTGACTACAAGGGGCCCTTGACTGCTCAGGGGGGCCCTGGGCTTTAAGGTTGCGCAACCAAGTTTGGCGATCCCCCTGCTCGAAATCCCATCAACAATGAAAATGACCCCCCAACATCCTTAGGAGGGGGGCCCTTGGAGATAATTGGCCCCGGGGATTTTGTAAGTCCCTGGGGCCTGCTTCCGGTCACTCTCCAATCCCAGCTTCCGGTCACTCTCCAATCCCTGCTTCCGGTTACTCTCCAATCCCTGCTTCCGGTTACTCTCCAATGCCTGCTTCCGGTTACTCTCCAATCCCTGCTTCCGGTCACTCTCCAATCCCTGCTTCCGGTTACTCTCCAATCCCTGCTTCCGGTCACTCTCCAATCCCTGCTTCCGGTTACTCTCCAATGCGCCTCAAGAGAGGACCGAGTACACTCCGCCTCTCGCGTGACGCTTGAGCATTGGCATGTCCAAACCATTGAAGCTTGTGAACAGCATTCAGTTGTAAACAAGCTGAGCTGCACTTCCTGTTGTATCGCGCTTGTCTCGGTTCTCTCGTGAACATCCCATCGCGCGAGAGGCAGCATGAAATCGGTCCTCTCTTGAGGCGCATTGGAGGGCGACCGGAAGTGAATTGAAATCAGCCAACTTTATCGAATGAGTTCCTTTTGTTATCCATATTTGGAATGACATTAGGGTGATTATGTAACACATTCCATTTACCGATTGATCCTGACAGATCTGAGCTGTCAATCGCAAAGCTGGATGTTCGGAATATAATTGGCCCCGGGGATTTTGTAAGTCCCTGGGGACTTTGTAAGTCCCTGGGGCCTGCTTCCGGTCACTCTCCAATCCCAGCTTCCGGTCACTCTCCAATCCCTGCTTCCGGTCACTCTCCAATCCCTGCTTCCAGTCACTCTCCAATCCCTGCTTCCGGTCACTCTCCAATGCACCTCAAGAGAGGACCGAGTACACTCCGCCTCTCGCGTGACGCTTGAGCATTGGCATGTCCAAACCATTGAAGCTTGTGAACAGCATTCAGTTGTAAACAAGCTGAGCTGCACTTCCTGTTGTATCGCGCTTGTCTCGGTTCTCTCGTGAACATCCCATCGCGCGAGAAGCAGCGTGAAATCGGTCCTCTCTTGAGGCGCATTGGAGGGCGACCGGAAGTGAATTGAAATCAGCCAACTTTATCGAATGAGTTCCTTTTGTTATCCATATTTGGAATGACATTAGGGTGATTATGTAACACATTCCATTTACCGATTGATCCTGACAGATCTGAGCTGTCAATCGCAAAGCTGGATGTTCGGAATGTGCCGTAAGCAGAGGGAAGGAGATATCAAAGATAAAGAGCGTCATCAACATTCCCGAGGGGTTGCCTCAGGACATTCGAGTCACAGAGGGAATTATGAGATCACAATCAAACACATGCTTACATGAACTTGAGTGGATTCATCTTTCTCTCTCGCTTACCCTTCGCTCATGGCCTTGTTCCTTTCCAGATCCTGGATGACATTGAGCAGGACTTTGATCTTCTCCTGGTTATACTGCAGATTCTCTTCTACATTCTGCAGCAGGCCGTGTAGAACACCTGGTGCCCCGTTGCATTTCGGGATCTCGACTGTTTGCGGCGGATGGGCATCTTTAGGGCGGGGCTTGGGGTCTGTGTTTGTCTCAGTTGTTGGTTCTGGGTCAGTGGGCGGGGTTTGGGGTTTTGGCTTCATCTTTGAGCCAATCAGAAGCTCAGGAGGCACAGGTTTGGATTTGACCTGTATTTGTTTTGAATGGGAGGCATTCTTGGGTGGAAGAGTGGGTGTTGCTTGTAAGTCCGAGCCAATGGAAAGCAAAGGGGGCGTTGGTTTAGATGTGGCGGACACGGGCGACACTGATGATGTTTGAGGTTTGCTTGTTTCTGTGGTTGCGTCCTGGGATGTAGGTTGTGTTTTGGTTGTTTGTGTGTGTTGCGTTTTGTGTGTCTGCTGTGTACTTGAGTCGTTTTGGCATGTTTTTGGTTCATCAGAGGTTTTGGTCTGCATGTCTTTTTTGCTTGATCGCGAGGGTAGGGAGTTGTACTGGGTCGCACTTTGCGTTTGCTGATTGTGTGTGTTGGGTATTTGCGCGTAAGTCGGTTGCGTCACGGTGGAATTTAGTTTTGGCATTCGTCCCGTACAGCTTTTCCGCAGCGGCATTGGAATCATCGTGCTCACTTGAACCTGACTCGCTGCTCGTTTTCGACAAGCAGGCGCCATGCAGGGTGGGGCTTGAGACTGTCTCCGCCCACAGTTGCCGCACAATCTGGGTGATGATGTCATCATACGACATGGGCGAGGGGGCGTGGCGTAAGGGCAGTGCGTGACCGGCCGAGACCCCTCTCCTTTCAGCGACTGACCACGTCTACAATCCTGCGTGATTTGTTGACTCTGGCATCTAGCTTCATCAGACTCCGCCCCCTCGCTACAAACCCCGCCCACCACCTCAGGTGCAACGATGCTGCCATTAGCATACCGAGGGGTTCGTTTTAAACTCCCTCGAAGCTCTGATTGGTTGGGGTTGACTTTGATTTGACAGTACAACTCGCTGTCTTGTGACGTCTGATCTTGCGCGACATGGTTACTGCCGTTATTGGATGTGGGCTTGACGACTTGCCTGCTGCTGACGTCACAACGCCTCACCCGGTCCAAAGACATGGTTTCCACTGCTGGTCCATTGGACGTGCTGACTGTTTGTGTCTTCCTCTTTAACGATGGCAGCGAGCGAAGTCCCGGTGACGTTTGCACGCCAACGCTGCACAAAGGACCCCATTTCCGAGAGAGCATGGCCCGCCCACCCGCTAGAGGCACCTCCAGGGCTGGCATTGCATTGGACACGTCGGCTGCCCGTCGGCCCATGACCTCTGGTGATTGACTCAGCCACCTGAGGTGGAGCTGGAGGGGGTGGGGCTTCGGTTTTCAAGCATGTTACCTAAAAAAGAGGTAATTATTTCTAACAGGAAGTGGATGGATGGAATTCCATAGTGCAATCAGAGATCTCATTTGTCATAAACCCTTTGGGTCCGCAAATCGAATGTTTTAGCGCTTGGTCACCATTAGCGGTCTTGCTGTGGTCAAGTGTCACTCCGCTAATTGCAGTTGTCCCCAAAGTCTCCTGTTGTCTTGTTTACCTGTCAGAGAGAGAGAGAGAGAGAGGAAATATTTTGATAATTGACATCATAATAGAAATGTGCATGTGTAGTGTTCTGGAAGCTACTTTGAAGCTGTAGCTTCTCAAGCTACTTATAAATAAATGTAGTAAAAATGTTGGGTTCAGTAAACAAACAAGTTCAGCTCAATCAACAGCATTTGTCGCATAATGTTGATTACCAAAAAAATATTTAAAAAAAACAATCGCATAAATCGAGGTTACAGTGAGGCACTTTTTCACAAGTTTTGGAGGGTTTAAAGGCCGAAATGTGAAGCTTTTAATTTTATAAAAGCACTTGCATGAATTCTCCTGTTCAAACTTTTGTATTATTATTTGAGCTGTAAAGTTAAATCGTCAAATACAGGGTTTACGGTGTGACGTTGTCATGGCAACATAGATGTAAAACTGGCTATTACTTGACTTTATAAAAGGTTAGTAAATTTTATCACACTTAAAATCATGTTGTTTTATCACACACACATGTTGTTTGCGTCTTATGGCAATACGTTTGAAACGGTATTTTAACGTTTACAGATCGGCCCCATTCACTTCCATTGTAACCGTGCGTTCACACCAGAGGCGGCGAGAGCGTCAAATTCATTCAGTCATTCATTTTCAATGACAGCCAGCGTCTCTCGGCGGCGAGAAGCGGCGTGGCGAGTCTTAGGCGGTGTGGGCGTCAGATGAAAGTTCAAGTGCAGTCAACATTATGGTAATGAGCTGTGACGCGGTTCGGCGGCAACCTATTGGAATATAGAAGTGCTCCGCTCTAGCGAAGTCTAGAGAACACAACAGTGTAAACTTTGGTTCCCACCAAACATTAGTTATGAAGATAAAATGGAGGAGAAACTAATTATTGCCGTGGCGGGTTGATATAAAACAACCAAGACCACAGTTATTATTACAAATGTATTTTATTTTGATAACAAACAACTATAATTTTAATTACTTTCTGCCATCGATCGATTTCTTATTTTCACATTTTAAAGAGTTCTTGAGGATATACGCTACTTGTGATAGGTCGGCAAAAAGTCAATGGTCGACATGTCTGGATGTTTAAATTGCAGCTCCTTTAAATATAGTTCACAAAACATTCTGAACAAACGTTGCCGCCTATTTCAACTACGTCAGAGCGTCCACGAGCGTCCTCGTGCTTCCTTGAGTGTTGAAGGCAGGGCAGCCAGAGCGAATTTTGACGCTCTCGCCGCTTCTGGTGTGAACGTACGGTAAGTGTCTCACTGAAACACATATTTTTGCTTTTTGTTTATTTTTTTTAAGAAAATGAGGGATGACATAATGCCACAAATGTTGTCTATTGAGCGTAACTTGTAGTGAACCCAGAATATTACTTTAAAATACAGTCACGCTTTAATAAGCTGTTTAAGGGGGCAATATATTTTTAAATATATACATTTTAATATCAAAAGATTTCTTTAATTTGTTTATTTATTTATTTATTTTTTGCAGTATTTACACTAGCAAAAAGTCTCGGATATATTTGACCGAATTTATTATTTTGTGTTATTTCATAGTTTTGATGACAAAAAAAACAAACAAGAATTTTAATTTGAAGAGATAAAATTACACTTAAGTACAACCAATGAAGCTAATGAAGCTAAAAAATAAATAAATAAAAAAAACAGTGTAAAACAATAAACAATAGTATTTTGAACAACTAATCAGGTTTAAAAAATAATTGAAAAAAAAAATAAAAAAAAATTGCATTGTTTACAAATTAAACATTATTGCAAATTGTTACCAAAAATACGTTTAGATAATATAATGTATTTCAAAAAAATAAAATAAAATAAAAAAATATTTTTTTTTTTGAACAAATTAATATTTAAATTGGAATTACAGCATTAAATTTCCATTAAATACAACCAATTAAACATAAAACTCTCGCATTTATATACAGGAACTGAGACAGAATGAATAAATCTAAAAAACAAGACTGTGAGTAAAAAATGACCGAATTTGTATTTCTGGGTGAACTAGTAAAATGGCTACCTTTCGTTAGTGACTCCCCATCATCACTGTGCATGCATGAGTGTGTGTGATAAAGAATGCCAGTCATGTTTGAGAACCAGTTCACCTTTATCTTACGCTCAGAGACTCTAGTAACCCCAACACGACTATAACGCATATTAATAGGGGTTAACTAAATCCCCCATATGTCATATCCAACTGATTAAAGTCCCATCCTGAAGGGTCTATAATTATCATGTTATTCCTCTATAATCTCTTCCTCATCTTAAGTCAGTCAGTCCCTGGTTCCTCTAACATTAATATGGGAATGTTCCCTCTCTTTTCTCTGGTCTTTTATAAGCCCTCTGTGTCTCGAGTAGTTCATATCTTGTTCTCTGTTAAGCTCCTTTTCTTTTATGAGACCGTCTCAAAGCTGCCTGTCTCATCTGTCCCAAACAATGTGGTTGTGTGTGTGTGTGTCAGTTCAGTGGTTACTAACCTAAATGAATAGTACAAATTCTGTTATCGTGTACTCACCCTAAATAAGCTTTTTGTGCCAGATAAAACTGCTGTTTGTAATAAACATATACCACTTAAATAGCTTTAAAGTTGCAAAGTAATCAGTGGCGGATTTAGGGGCGGCATCTTGGGGCGGCATCTTGCAGGCGGGCGGCACGAGGCAGCGGCACAACGGTCAACAACTTTGGGGGCGTGTTGAAGCGGGATTCACCCAGGGCGCCAAACAAGCTGGAACCGCTACTGAAAGCAGTTACTTAAAATCACGAGTTGAAGATACTTAAGATCCCTTTGCATTTCTGGGGGACGGCAGGGCACTCCTCTGCCCCTGGGAGTGGCTCCATCGCTACAGTAATACCGTGTTTTTGGATATGCGCTATGGTAATACCGTGTTTTTGGATATGCGCTATGGTAATACCGTGTTTTTGGATATGCGCTATGGTAATACCGTGTTTTTGGATATGTCCTATGGTAATACCGTGTTTTTGGATATGCGCTATGGTAATACCGTGTTTTTGGATATGCCCTATGGTAATACCGTGTTTTTGGATATGCGCTATGGTAATACCGTGTTTTTGGATATGCGCTATGGTAATACCGTGTTTTTGGATATGCGCTATGGTAATATTGTGTTTTTGGATATGCGCTATGGTAATACCGTGTTTTTGGATATGCGCTATGGTAATACCGTGTTTTTGGATATGCCCTATGGTAATACCGTGTTTTTGGATATGCCCTATGGTAATACCGTGTTTTTGGATATGAGCTATGGTAATACCGTGTTTTTGGATATGTGCTATGGTAATACTGTGTTTTTGGATATGTACTATGGTAATACTGTGTTTTAGTTTTTTGGATATTTGCTATGGTAATACAGTTTTTTTTAACATGTATGGCAATAGTATTCTTTCATGTATCTTTGAGTACCACGGTAAATGTATGGTTTATAATTATGGTAATATTTTTGAACCATAATATATCACAGTATATATAATAATACACAATATATAACATCTCATTCCATCACTGTGCCATGCTACCAGCACAGTACCTTTTTGTAAGGTCACTTCGTCTTCACCTACATTGTATTCTTTTGGTGTCTGCTTGATATATACTACGGTTCACCACCACACAGTTAGATGTTCCATTTTCATTCTCAACCCACACACACACACACACACACACACACACACTCACACACACTCACACACACTCGGGGTCTCTGTTGATCTCTCCATCAGCTCCGGTCAAGCCCTGTACTCTTGCTCTATCTTGTCTTTCACACTTCGTTACTCATGACTTTAATTTTGTCTTTCTTTAGCTCTCTTGTGCCATCACACACACACACACACACACACACACACACACACACACATATCTCATCTCATACATTCTGGCATCTCTTTGAGTGTGTTAGTGGAATCTAAGGGACAATGGCAGTGATCAATATAACAAAGTTATGCACTTCTGCTTGTGTGTTCAGTTATTACATGTATCGACTCATTTGTGATTTCAAAATAATTTGGCACTCTCAGTGTCGTTTAACACATTAGACCATGTTTTATGTGCACTCCACAAAATGGACCTTTTTCACTGTTCCAGGTGTGCAAAAAAATCCACTTTTACTTATCCATGATTTTTCAAAAGAGGGGAAGAAATAGAGAGAGACCAGGTTGTCTCGTGTTGTTCCAAACCCGCAAGACCTGTATGACTTTCTCTCTGTAGAAACAAAAGATGCAATGAAAGTGAATGGTGACTGAGGCTCCACAGGAGAAAGTCACACAGGTTTGAAACAACATGATGGTGAGTAAATGATGACAGAATTTTAACGTTGGATGAAAAGCAATTTTAAGAAGCATTTGGTGGTAATTTTTGACCCCGTGCACACAAAAAGAAATCAAAAGAGATGAATTTGTGGTGAAATAAACGTCTAGTGCTTCAATAATCCGGGTTCATTCTGTGCCATGAACTCCTTGCTGACAGTCAGTCTGTTCATTAGCCGCTCTTTAACTGCTTTAGTGAGCTTTAAAGCAACTTTAAGGACTCAAATTCAGTCTTTTGCTTTGACTTCAGGGGTTTGACACAAGACGCAGATGTGATGCAGAGCTTCAGTTACAACAAGCATAACACTGAACAAAGCTTAGAGAGATTTTAGAAGTACTTTTACAAACACACGAAAGCTCAGGGTGAGTTTCTCAGCGTGATATACAATATTAACCAGCCAAAGAGTAAAGCACTGCCGAGACACAGAGAGAGGAAAACAACAAGAGTTATATTACAGACATAACTCACACACACTAAAACAAACACACACATCTCACAGAAACCTAATCAAAGTTCTTCCAGACACACATTTTACTGCATGAAATGTGTCGTTTAAAATAGCTCTTAAGGTAATTATTTCTCTTTACCGTGTTTTTAATTGTATTTTTTTGGACATGGTACCATGCAAATACCATAGTATGTGATTACGGTAATTATTCAGTTTCATAGCTTGATTTTTGGAATAGCATAAAAGTAAATGCTTTCTTGCAAATATATGCTTTATGAACCATCTATTAAGTCTCCAGCGAGGAGTGATGCAATCATGTTCAATATTATTGCAGATGCTTTCATAAAATATTAGGCAGGTAGTTAAGACGATCTACCGGTCAATTTTCGTTCCTACCATCACCTATGGTCATGAAGGCTGGGTCATGACCGAAAGAACTAGGTCACGAGTAAGTAAGTAAGTAAAAGTAAGTAAAAGTTTATTTATATAGCACCTTTCACAGGTATAAGGCCACAAAGTGCTTCACAACTAAAACATTTATATCCTAAAATACACACAATAAAAGCATATATGAAAACTAAAACCAAAATTTTAAAATGTATCCTATAAGACACTGGTAGCCAGTGAAGTTCTTTTAGGATAGGGGATATATGAGACCTCCTATATGTACGTGTTAAAATTCTGGCTGCAGAGTTTTGCAGTAATTGCAGTCGAGAGAGCTCCTTCTGGTTTAGGCATGAAAATAAACTATTGCAATAGTCTAAACGCGAAGACACAAAGGCATGAATGATAAGCTCCAAATCATTTTGTGAAACCATATTTCTAAGTTTCGATATTTTCCTTAATTGAAAGAAGCAGTTTCTCGTCAGCTGCTTGCAGTGATGCACTAATGACATGTCTTTGTCCAGGATAACTCCCAAATTTCTAAGTCTTGGCTTAGCAGACTGGCCTAGATCACCCAAGTATTGTTTAATCCCAGGGATTGCAACCTCCGGGGCAATGATCAGTGTTTCTGTTTTGTCTGCATTTAGCTGCAGGGAGTTACAAGCGGCCAAAATGGGCTTCCTCAGAAGGGTGGCGGGCTTCTCCCTTAGAGATAGGGTGAGGAGCTCAGTCATCCGTGAGGAGCTCGGAGTAGCCGCTGCTCCTTTGCGTCGAAACGAGCCAGTTGAGGTGGTTTGGGCATCTGGTAAGGATGCCCCCTGGCCGCCTTCCTAGGGAGGTGTTTCAGGCACGTCCAGCTGGGAGGAGGCCTCGGGGAAGACCCAGGACTAGGTGGAGAGATTACATCTCCACACTGGCCAGGGAACGCCTCGGGGTCTCCCAGTCAGAGCTGGTTAATGTGGCTCGGGATAGGGAATTTTGGGGCCCCCTGCTGGAGCTGCTGCCCCCGCGACCCGACTTCGAATAAGCGGTTGAAGATGGATGGATGGAGTCATCATAATTAGAGCCTGATCTCATAAACATTGTGACATTTTTGCGAAATTATATCAAGTGCTCCTTTATGCATATTGTGCCGGTTCTGAGGTGCAATGTGCACAGTGTGGCGCCAAAATCGAGTTACATTTTGTCCCGAATAGAGAAAGGTTTTTAAGGTTCTAGTTTTAGATAAACAAAACCGACCTACCTACCCTAAACCTTAAACCTAACCCTAACCGATAGCGTCAGAAAAAGCAATTGTGGTGCTTCTATGACACTTTCGGCTCCTCAGGACTCGTATGCCGGTCCTTCGCAAGTGCGACGCTCTATCAGTTGAGCTACTGCGCTATTTAATCACACTCGAACAAGCTTGTGAATGAGTCATGCGCTGTAGTAAAAGTGTTTAGATGTTATGAGATAGCATTGTGTGAGGAACAGGATGAAAAGTAAGTGTTTGTGAACTGATAATCTGCTGTTTTACACGTTATTTGTGTGAACGGGAATAAAAGTAATTGTTGTTGTATCCCCTCTAGTGTTCATTTCAGCAGGAATCTGTCTTGATGCGTACAAAGAGCCACATTGTGGTAGGGTGGAGGGCGGGGCCGGGTCGTGATTCCGCACACCCGGCCCCTAATTAGGCTGATGAAGCCTGAGAGGGATAAAAGCGACCGGAGACGGAAGTGTGACAGAGAGAGAGTTACGGGCAGCTGTTTGACACCTGTGTGTGTTTGTCTTTTTGGTTCAGTTTCGTATTAAACTATTATCTATATTATCAAGCCGGTTCTCGCCTCCCCTTTTCCATTAAACTCTGTTACACTGGTGCCGAAACCCGGGAAGGAGGAGGGATGCGCCGTAGTAGAGTCCTCACCACTACCATCCACCCTAGCGGAGCTAGCTTGGCCGTAGCTTGGTCCTCAGCCACTCCACCCTCTAGCGGATGACAGCCGCGCCTCCCTGGGTGGATTGGAGGCAGTCCTTCGGCCCCTGGTGGTGGATGGAAGGGGTCTCCCCCGCCCATGGCAACGGTCCTCCCACTCCAGGTGGTCTGCCAGGAGCCCCTCCATGCTCACGGTCGGCGGTCTCAGACCCCGTTGCGTTTCAGTGGCTGGTAGGGGCCTCCTCCTCCCCTGGAGGTGGCCCTGACCACTCCAGGCGGTCAGTTAGGAACCCCTCCTCCCCTCGTGGTCGTCGGCCATTCCTCCGCTCTCAGGCGGCCAGGCTACTCCGTCCCCTTGCGAATGGCCACAGCTGTCGTCCGCTAGAGGGTGGAGTGGCTGAGGACCAAGCTACGGCATATCGGAGAACCGGTGAGTAAGTAATTTTTTCTCTCTCTCTCTCTCTCTGTCCCAGTGCCATCTACGGTCGCCTTTATCCCTGTCGGGCTTCACCAGCCCAATTAGGGGCCGGGTGTGCGGAATCACGACCCGGCCTCACCCTATGCCCTACCAAACACATACAAATAATTTAGCATAAATGTAGGTATAATAACGTGCTTCTAAATATAAAAATGATATTGATTCGATTTTTTTTTTGTGTTGATGATATAATCTTATCTTTACCAATGCCGTTCTTAGATGAATGCTGATTAAGGGGATTATTAACCATAATAACCAACATATTAAAATAAATACTGTGTGTGCAATAAATAAGCCATTCAAAATACAGATCCGCAGATGATAGTCAATATTTCTGGGAAACGTGTTTATTTTGGACTGGTCATGTGACATTCAGTGAGTGTGTTTACCAGATGCGTGTGTGTGTTTGCGCCTGTGAGTGTATCAGGATAGCTTAAAAGATTTATCAGCTTAAAAAGAAAACAGCTTCAAAAAGAGAGAGAGAGAGAGAGAGAGAGAGAGATAGAGAGAGTGAGTGAGTGAGTGTGTGAGAGAGAGAGAGAGAGAGAGAGAGAAAGCGAGAGAGAGAGAAAGAGAAAGCGAGAGAGAGAGAAAGAGAGAGAGTAAGAGAGAGAGAGAAAGAGAGAGAGAGTGATTGAGTGAGTGAGTGATAGAGAGAGAGAGAGAGAGATAGAGAAAGAGAAAGCGAGAGAGAGAGAGATAGAGAAAGAGAAAGCGAGAGAGAGAGATAGAGAAAGAGAAAGCGAGAGAAAGAGAGAGCAAGAGAGAGAGAGAGAGAGAGAGAGAGAGAGTACTTGTCTGCAGAAGGACAGAAACAACCCACGAGACACTCTGATGTTGGCGGGTTCACCTCACTTTGAGGATGACGTATATTTTCTCACGCACACATGCACTCACCATTTTTCAATTGAGTGTTTCCGCCTTTTCTCTGAAAACGAGTTCAGGACACATTTCACGGAGAAATCAGGACATTTTTCAGGCCTTTCTGAATGTTTGCATTGTTACATTTGATTGATGACAATAATTCTGCATTTCACATTTATTATATTATTATTCTCATTGCTGTTATACTGTAATTTCATATTGACAAACACACTCTTATTTGAGCCAATGTTTCCGTGTCGGGCTGGTCGGGATTCTCAAACAAACGGGGCAATGTTTTGAGAGTGTTTACACTTTACTGATAATTGACTGTGTTTTTTAACATAACAATTACACACATAACTTTGAAATGAGAGTATACACTCACCTAAAGGATTATTAGGAACACATACTAATACTGTGTTTGACCCCCTTTCGCCTTCAGAACTGCCTTAATTCTACGTGGCATTGATTCAACAAGGTGCTGAAAGCATTCTTTAGAAATGTTGGCCCATATTGATAGGATAGCATCTTGCAGTTGATGGAGATTTGTGGGATGCACATCCAGGGCACGAAGCTCCCGTTCCACCACATCCCAAAGATGCTCTATTGGGTTGAGATCTGGTGACTGTGGGGGCCATTTTAGTACAGTGAACTCATTGTCATGTTCAAGAAACCAATTTGAAATGATTCGAGCTTTGTGACATGGTGCATTATCCTGCTGGAAGTAGCCATCAGAGGATGGGTACATGGTGGCCATAAAGGGATGGACATGGTCAGAAACAATGTTCAGGTAGGCCGTGGCATTTAAACGATGCCCAATTGGCACTAAGGGGCCTAAAGTGTGCCAAGAAAACATCCCCCACACCATTACACCACCACCACCAGCCTGCACAGTGGTAACAAGGCATGATGGATCCATGTTCTCATTCTGTTTACGCCAAATTCTGACTCTACCATCTGAATGTCTCAACAGAAATCGAGACTCATCAGACCAGGCAACATTTTTCCAGTCTTCAACTGTCCAATTTTGGTGAGCTCTTGCAAATCGTAGCCTCTTTTTCCTATTTGTAGTGGAGATGAGTGGTACCGGTGGGGTCTTCTGCTGTTGTAGCCCATCCGCCTCAAGGTTGTGCGTGTTGTGGCTTCACAAATGCTTTGCTGCATACCTCGGTTGTAACGAGTGGTTATTTCAGTCAAAGTTGCTCTTCTATCAGCTTGAATCAGTCGGCCCATTCTCCTCTGACCTCTAGCATCAACAAGGCATTTTCAGCCCACAGGACTGCCGCATACTGGATGTTTTTCCTTTTCACACCATTCTTTGTAAACCCTAGAAATGGTTGTGCGTGAAAATCCCAGTAACTGAGCAGATTGTGAAATACTCAGACCGGCACGTCTGGCACCAACAACCATGCCACGCTCAAAATTGCTTAAATCACCTTTCTTTCCCATTCTGACATTCAGTTTGGAGTTCAGGAGATTGTCTTGACCAGGACCACACCCCTAAATGCATTGAAGCAACTGCCATGTGATTGGTTGATTAGATAATTGCATTAATGAGAAATTGAACAGGTGTTCCTAATAATCCTTTAGGTGAGTGTATTAAAGACATTGCAACAAATCCTACAGTAATGTACATTTAATTAAAAATTTTAAAGAATGGTTCTTGAAACAGGGTTTGTTTTCATTTATTGCACATTTGAATGTCTTTGTTCTTTCTTTTGATTTTGGGGTACCAAATGACCTGGACTTGTTCTTGACAGCTTTTCTCCATCTCTCTTTCTATTCATCTGTTCATCAGAGTATCTATCTGTTTTCTTTGTCCATCATTATCTCTCTTCTGTCGCTCTGTTCATTTGTCTCTCTTTCTTTTACTGTCACTGTCTTTCTCTTGTTCTTGAGTCTTCCATCGCTCTCGCCGACAGTTAAATCTTGCTCGCTCTCCTTCGTCTCTCTCGTGAGTGTGTGTGTGTCCGTCCCGCTGTGTCTGTAATGTTTTCATTTCTCTTCAACTTTCTTCAGCATGAGATCAATTTGACACACTTCCTCTGAATTACACAAACTCTGTATCTGTTATTTAAACAGCAGCACCTGTGTGTGTGTTACACAGAATTCAGGAACACCGCAGAGGGTCAGAGATCACAAACTCACACTGAAAAGTGTGTTTGAAAAATGTTAGAGACACATGGAGTGTGTTTAAACAGGGCAGAAGCATCTACACACACACACACACAAACATACACATAGACACAGACACACACACACAGACACACGCGCACAGATGCACGCACAAACACACACAGACAGACACACACCCATATACACACACACAGACATACACACGCATACATATATACACACACACATATACACACACACACACATGAACAAACACACATACACACACACAGACAGACAGACAGACACACACAGACACATACACTCACAGATACACACACACTCACATACACAACACATACACACACAGACACACACAGACATACAGACACACACACACACACATACACACACACACACACACACACACACATTACTTAGCACTCAGTGGCAGATGGATATTATTTACCTGCTGTTAGATGTCTCTTACACACACACACACACACATTTAGCAGCAGGTAAACAAGGAAACTCTCTCACGGTATTAATGATGATTAATTACAAACTAACTTTTACTCCAGTGAATGTTTCTCAATTTCTGCAGTCACACA
>NC_068294.1:42535860-42538360 GCF_025860055.1 Xyrauchen texanus
TAGTCCTAGTCCTAATTCCAATCCCTGCTCTAGTTCTAGTCCTAATTCCAATCCCTGCTCTAGTTCTAGTCCTAATTCCAATCCCTGATCTAGTTCTAGTCCTAATTCCAATCCCTGCTCTAGTCCTAGTCCTAATTCCAAACCCTGTTCTAGTTCTAGTCCTAATTCCAATCCCTGCTCTAGTTCTAGTCCTAATTCCAATCCCTGCTCTAGTCCTAGTCCTAATTCCAATCCCTACTCTAGTTCTAGTCCTAATTCCAATCCCTGCTCTAGTCCTAGTCCTAATTCCAATCTCTGCTCTAGTCCTAATTCCAATCCCTGCTCTAGTTCTAGTCCTAATTCCAATCCCTGCTCTAGTTCTAGTCCTAATTCCAATCCCTGCTCTAGTCCTAGTCCTAATTCCAATCCCTGCTCTAGTTCTAGTCCTAATTCCAATCCCTGCTCTAGTTCTAGTCCTAATTCCAATCCCTGATCTAGTTCTAGTCCTAATTCCAAACCCTGCTCTAGTTCTAGTCCTAATTCCAATCCCTGCTCTAGTTCTAGTCCTAATTCCAATCCCTGCTCTAGTTCTAGGTCTATTCCAAATTCCTGTACTTGTTGTTCTAATTCTCAAAATTGTAATCCTAATCCAAAATCTAGTCCTAATTCCAATCTCTGCTCTAGTTCTAGTCCTAATTCTATTTCTGAATTTAATTCCAGTCCTAAATACAATCCTAATTCTATTCTAATCTTAATTTTAATTCTAATTCCAGGCCTAGTCCTAATTCCTGTTCTAAATCTAATCCTCTTCTAGTTCTAATTCTTGTTTTAGTTTTAATTTTAATTCTAGTTCTAGTCCTAATTCTAATTCTGATTTTAATTCAAGTCTTAAATATAATTCCAGCCAGTCCTAATTTAAATTCAAATTCATGTTCTTGTCCTAAATCCAATCGTTGTTCTGGTTCTAGTTCTAGTCCTAATTCTAATCTTAATCCTAGTCTTAATTCTAATTTCAGACCTAGTCCTAATTTAAATTCTAAATCTAATCCTATTTCTAATTCTTGTCTTAGTTTTAATCGTAACTCTAATCCTAATTCTTATTTCAATCCTAATCCTAGTCTTAATTCAAATTTCAGTCCTAATTCTAAACTATTGCAATTCCCATTTCCTATTCAAATATCTGTTCTTAATATAATCCTGGTTCTAGTTCTAATTATTGTTCTAGTCAAAATGTGTAATCCTAATCTGAGATCTAGTCCTAATTTCAATCCTTGTTCTAGTTCTAGTCCTAATTCTATTTCTGATTTTAATTCCAGTCCTGTTCCTAAATCCTGGTTCTAGTTCTAATTATTGTTCGAGTCAAAATTTGTAATCCTAATCTGAGATCTAGTCCTAATTTCAATCCTTGTTCTAGTTCTAGTCCTAATTCTATTTCTGATTTTAATTCCAGTCCTATTCCTAAATCCAATCCTAATTCTAGTTCTAATCTCAATTTTAATTCTGATTTAAATAATAATGCATAGTCCTAATTCTAAATCCAGTCCTAGTCCTAATTCCTGTTCTAAATCTAATCCTCTTCTAGTTCTTAGTCTTGTTTTAATTTTAATTCTAGTTCTTGTCATAATATAATTCCAGTCCTTGTCCTAAATTTAGTCCTAATTCTAGTTCTAATCTTAATTCTGACTCTAGACCTCATTCTTATTTCAATCCTAATACTAGTTTAATCCAAATTCCAGTCCTAATTCTAATCTAGTCCTAGGTCTAATTCAAATTCCTGTACTTGTTGTTCTAATTGTTGTTCTAGTCAAAATTGTAATCCTAATCCAAGATCTAGTCCATTAATCCAATCCCTGCTCTAGTTCTAGTCCTAATTCCAATCCCTGCTCTAGTCCTAGTCCTAATTCCAATCCCTGCTCTAGTTCTAGGCCTAATTCCAATCCCTGCTCTAGTTCTAGTCCTAATTCCAATCCCTGCTCTAGTTCTAGTCCTAATTCCATTCCCTGCTCTAGTCCTAGTCCTAATTCCAATCCCTGCTCTAGTTCTAGTCCTAATTCCAATCCCTGCTCTAGTTCTAGTCCTAATTCCAATCCCTGCTCTAGTCCTAGTCCTAATTCCAATCCCTGCTCTAGTTCTAGTCCTAATTCCAATCCCTGCTCTAGTTCTAGTCCTAATTCCAATCCCTGCTCTAGTCCTAGTCCTAATTCCAATCCCTGCTCTAGTTCTAGTCCTAATTCCATTCCCTGCTCTAGTCCTAGTCCTAATTCCAATCCCTGCTCTAGTCCTAGTCCTAATTCCAATCCCTGCTCTAGTTCTAGTCCTAATTCCAATCCCTGCTCTAGTCCTAGTCCTAATTCCAATCCCTGCTCTAGTTCTAGTCCTAATTCCAATCCCTGCTCTAGTTCTAGTCCTAATTCCAATCCCTGCTCTAGTTTTAGTCCTAATTCCAATCCCTGCTCTAGTTCTAGTCCTAATTCCAATCCCTACTCTAGTTCTAATCCTAATTCCAATCCCTGCTCTAGTC
>NC_068294.1:42543360-42548360 GCF_025860055.1 Xyrauchen texanus
AGGTAGAGAGAGAGAGAGAGAGGTAGAGAGAGAGGTAGAGAGAGAGAGAGAGTAGAGAGAGAGAGAGAGAGAGAGAGAGAGAGAGAGAGAGAGAGAGAGAGGTGAGAGAGGTAGAGTTATGGTAAAGGGGAAATTGAACCTAGTTTTGAGTGATTGAAAGTTGCACCTAACAATCTGAAATGTTCTTCATCATGTTTACTCGCATCTCTTCAGTTGAAAAAGTGTGTCAGGACATTCAGGAAGTGTCAGTTTGTTGCTCTCGAAGTTCCATCCCGTTCATATTTTGTCCTTAATTTACTTGCTCTCTGTCTGCAGTCTCGTGTGGTGGCGTGTATGACGGCCATTCTCAGTCAGATGGATGACAGACACTATTCACGCTACATCGAGACTTTCAGTGGCACAACTGAACTAGTGGTAAGATGTTTATCTGTCTGTCTGTCTGTCTGTCTGTCTGTCTGTCTGTCTGTTTAGTTATCTTATTCAGAAGTTAATCATCTTGTGTGTTCTTGCAGGATTTCCTGATGGAAACATTTCTGTTGTTTAAGGATCTAATTGGTAAACATGTGTACCCATCTGACTGGGTAACCATGATCATGGTGCAAAACAGGTGAACACACACACACACAGACACACACTCACAGACAAACACACACACACACACACACGTACTCACATAAACACGCACTCACTGACACAAACAAAGATAGACAAAGATCCCCCATTTAGCCTTTAACAGACTGTAGGGGCAAGTGCTGTTAGCGAGCACCTATGAAGGCCGGGAGTTCGATTCCCGCTCATTGCTAACTGACACAGATACACACACACACACATATATATATGCACACACATACTCACTGACACACACACACACACACACATATATACGCACACACACACACACATATATACGCACACACACACATATATATATGCACACACATACTCACTGACACACACACACACACACATATATACGCACACACACACACACATATATATGCACACACACACACATATATACGCACACACACACATATATACACACACACACACACATATATACGCACACACACACACACACACATACTCACTGACACACACACACATATATACGCACACACACATATATATGCACACACACATATATACGCACACACACACATACACACACACACACACACACACACATATATACGCACACACACACACACACACACACTCACTGACACACACACACACACATATATACGCACACACACTCACTGACACACACACACATATATACGCACACACACTCACTGACACACACACACACTCACATATACACACACACACATCACATATACACACACACACACACAAACACTGTGTGTGTGTGTGTGTGTGTGTGTGTGTGTGTGTGTGTGTGTGAGAGAGAGAGAGAGAGAGATCACCTGTTGTCACACTCAAGCAGAGATGCTGTCAGCTTTCTGAAGATCAACTTTCTCCTTTTTCATGGTAGCCGCTGCATAAGAGTCAATCACTATAGAAACTGCAATGTCATCTGCCATTTTTAACAGCACTCATTGAGTAATTAATCAGTCTGTTGTGTCTCTCAGCTGAAGTTGTCCATTTAAAGCTGTTTAAATCCATTTCCTAGCTGTAGTCGAGTAGCAGTAATACAAGCGATCACGGAGAGCTGTTGTATGTGGATTCACTTCACGTCACCAACTGCTCATATTACACACAAGAATGATCTTTCGCCGCCACCTGCTGGCTAACATATGTAATGTCAAAAAAAGACAAACAGTAGCTCTTAACACACATGCACTGCTAGTTAGGAACAACACGAACACAAGCGGAGTGACACACACACAGTGAAGCGTCGGAGTGCTGATGATGTCACACCATCAGTGCTCATGGAACATCTCTTGTCCAATCAGATTCGAGGACCGGAACTAACTGTAATGTGTATATATATATATATATACAGTATATTACTGTAGAAATTACTTTGCTATGGAATCTCTGAACTGCACTGTGAAAAAAAACCGGTAGACACAAGTCACTGAGCAATAATGACTCGGAAAAGTGAAGTGAGTTCTGAGAAAAGCTCCAGCAGCATTCGAGGCACGCTGATGACACTTGCTATGATGTTTTATTCAATGCGATAAGATTCAGACATTTTTAAGAAGCACTTAAGGATGTGTGTGGATTCAACCGTGACCATTTTGATATGCGGATGCTTGTCAATCATGCATCAATCATTTTCTTTCATTATGTATGATTATGAAGAATTGCTTGTTTTTTTTTTATTATAAGAATCTCATCAGCGTATCAAATGAACTGTATACTGTATGTTAATTAATGAACTTGTTCCTAAATTATTTTAGAGTCTTCCTCCGAGCGATCAACACATATGCTGACACTATGAACCACAAGTTCCTGGACAACAACAACTTTGAAGTGCAGGTGTGTTTTCATATTGATATACATGTTGTGTGTGTGTGTGTGTGTGTGTGTGTGTGTGTGTGTGTGTGTGTGTGTGTGTGTGTGTGTGTGTGTGTGTGTGTGTGTGTGTGTGTGTGACCAGTGCTGTCTCTCCCTCATGATCTGTCTGTCTTCTGCAGTTATGGAATAATTACTTCCACTTGGCGGTGGCGTTTATTACCCAGGAGTCTCTGCAGCTGCAGCATTTCTCACACACCAAAAGAAACAAGATTCTGGTGAAGTGAGTGGATAAACCAGAAGCATCACAGTTGAGACGGCAGCACAAGAATGGCAAAACAAATCACACACACTAACCATGACTCGATCTAAACCAGTTCATCAGTACACAGTAAAGAAATGTGATTCATTCATCCTCATTATGTTACACCACATCTTCAAGAACTAGTCTCAGTTCGTTCACTTCGCTCGTGAAAGATTTGTTGTGTTTACATGAAGCTTTCGAGGGCAAATGAATCACTGGATTTGATCAAGTTTGCCTTCAGGTCATCAAATCTTGGACAGTTTTGTTTAAGCTTTGATTTCTGAGTTATGTCTGAAATAATAATGGACAGACACATTCTGCTCTCTTAGTTTATACATTATTATTGTCTTACTTCCTCTTTTGTTGTGGACTTATTTCTTCACATTTATTCCTTCCTTCCTTCCTTCCTTCCTATCTTTTACATTCTTTCCTTCCATCCTTCCTATCTTTTGCATTCCTTCCTTCATTCCTTCCTTCCTATCTTTTACATTCCTTCCTTCCTTCCTATCTTTTACATTCCTTCCTTCCTTCCTATCTTTTACATTCCTTCCTTCCTTCCTATCTATTACATTCCTTCCTTCCTTCCTATCTTTTACATTCCTTCCTTCCTTCCTATCTTTTACATTCCTTCCTTCCTATCTTTTACATTCCTTCCTTCCTTCCTATCTTTTACATTCCTTCCTTCCTTCCTATCTTTTACATTCCTTCCTTCCTTCCTTCCTATCTTTTACATTCCTTCCTTCCTTCCTTCCTATCTTTTGCATTCCTTCCTTCCTTCCTTCCTTCCTTCCTTCCTATCTTTTACATTCCTTCCTTCCTTCCTATCTTTTACATTCCTTCCTTCCTTCCTTCCTATCTTTTGCATTCCTTCCTTCCTTCCTTCCTTCCTTCCTTCCTATCTTTTGCATTCCTTCCTTCCTTCCTTCCTTCCTTCCTTCCTTCCTTCCTATCTTTTACATTCCTTCCTTCCTTCCTATCTTTTACATTCCTTCCTTCCTTCCTTCCTATCTTTTGCATTCCTTCCTTCCTTCCTTCCTTCCTTCCTTCCTTCCTATCTTTTGCATTCCTTCCTTCCTTCCTTCCTTCCTTCCTTCCTTCCTATCTTTTACATTCCTTCCTTCCTTCCTTCCTTCCTATCTTTTACATTCCTTCCTTCCTTCCTTCCTATCTTTTGCATTCCTTCCTTCCTTCCTTCCTTCCTTCCTATCTTTTACATTCCTTCCTTCCTTCCTTCCTATCTTTTACATTCCTTCCTTCCCATCTTTTGCATTCCTTCCTTCCTTCCTTCCTTCCTTCCTATCTTTTGCATTCCTTCCTTCCATCCTTCCTATCTTTTACATTCTTTCCTTCCATCCTTCCTATCTTTTGCATTCCTTCCTTCATTCCTTCCTTCCTATCTTTTACATTCCTTCCTTCATTCCATCCTTCCTATCTTTTGCATTCCTTCCTTCCTTCCTTCCTTCCTATCTTTTGCATTCCTTCCTTCCTTCCTTCCTTCCTTCCTTCCTTCCTTCCTTCCTATCTTTTACATTCCTTCCTTCCTTCCTTCCTTCCTTCCTTCCTTCCTTCCTTCCTTCCTTCCTTCCTTCCTTCCTATCTTTTGCATTCCTTCCTTCCTTCCTTCCTTCCTATCTTTTACATTCCTTCCTTCCTTCCTTCCTATCTTTTGCATTCCTTCCTTCCTTCCTTCCTATCTTTTACATTCCTTCCTTCCTTCCTTCCTATCTTTTACATTCCTTCCTTCCTATCTTTTGCATTCCTTCCTTCCTTCCTTCCTATCTTTTGCATTCCTTCCTTCCTTCCTTCCTTCCTTCCTTCCTTCTTTCCTTCCTATCTTTTACATTCTTTCCTTCCATCCTTCCTATCTTTTGCATTCCTTCCTTCCTTCCTTCCTTCCTTCCTTCCTATCTTTTACATTCCTTCCTTCCTTCCTTCCTTCCTTCCTTCCTATCTTTTGCATTCCTTCCTTCCTTCCTTCCTATCTTTTGCATTCCTTCCTTCCTTCCTTCCTTCCTATCTTTTACATTCCTTCCTTCCTTCCTATCTTTTACATTCCTTCCTTCCTTCCTTCCTATCTTTTGCATTCCTTCCTTCTTTCCTTCCTTCCTTCCTTCCTTCCTATCTTTTACATTCCTTCCTTCCTTCCTTCCTATCTTTTACATTCCTTCCTTCCTTCCTTCCTATCTTTTGCATTCCTTCCTTCCTTCCTTCCTTCCTATCTTTTGCATTCCTTCCTTCCTTCCTTCCTTCCTATCTTTTACATTCCTTC
>NC_068294.1:42560860-42575860 GCF_025860055.1 Xyrauchen texanus
ACATATTTAATTGTTTAATTTTCTATTTTATTTTTAAAGAAATTTTCTAATGGTACTAAAAATAGTTTAATGTAAAAAAAAATAAAAAAATAAATGCCTCAGTAGGATAATGATATTTAAAGCCAAAAGTAGTAAATATTATACTACATTATGTATATTTGTTATTATTTTATTTAAAAAAAAAATTGTCTAATGGTACTAAAAATTGTTTAATGTAAAAAAGTTTATAAAAAAATTATGAATTACTGGAATACAGGAGGATAATGACATTTAAAGCCAAATGTAGCAAATATTATACATATTTAAATGTTTTTTATTATTATTATTATTTATTTTTTTAATTCTCTAATGGTACTAAAAAATAGTTTAATGTAAAAAAAAAAAATACAAAAAAAAAATAATAATTACTGGACCTCAGGAGGATAATGACATTTAAAGCCAAATAGAGCAAATATTATAAATATGTAAATGTTTTTAAATGTTTTTTTTTTTTTAAATGTGTCTAATGGTACTAAAAATAGTTTAATGTAAAAAATGTTTTATAAAAAAAATAATTAATTACTGGAATACAGAAGGATAATGACATTTAAAGCCAAATGTAGCAAATATTATACATATTTAAAATATATATATATATATATTTAGTTTGTTTAATGGTACTAAAAATAGTTTAATGTAAAAAAATAAATAAAAAATAAATAAATAAATAAATGAATTTAATAAATAAAAAAAAATGAATTACTGGACCTCAGGAGGATAATGACATTTAAAGCCAAATGTAGTAAATATTATACATATTTAATTTTCTATTTTATTTTAAAAAAAAATTGTCTAATGGTACTAAAAATAGTTTAATGTAAAAAAAAAAAAATCTTTATATGTCAAGGTTTACAGGGTTAATTGATGAAGGCCTGATACAAAAAAAGTGTCCAATTGCATTTTTTTGTGACCATAGAAAATAAAAGTTTGTTTTGTGGGGAAAAAAAGCAAAACACCTTGGACATGAAGTTATTATAGTCTCTCTCTCTCTCTCTCTCTCTCTCTCTCTCTCTCTCTCTCTCTCTCTGTTGTCAGTGGTCAGAAGATCAGTGTGCCCATCAACTGGACTATCAGACGCCTCAGTCTCAACGGCAGCTCAAAGAAACGCTCTACGACACCATCATCAGCTACTTTGATAAGGGCAAGGTCAGAAGTACACATCTCAAAATACTCAAGACCCTGAACCCAAATCTGACCGTCGGATACCCGCTGTCATTAATAACACATTTGCTATTTTCAGCATACTGACTTCATGATGAAGTGTGTCCATGTTGATGTTGTTTGTGTGTTTTGTGTTGTTGTTTGTGTGTAATCAGATGTGGGAAGAGGCCATCACTCTGTGTAAGGAGTTAGCGGATCAGTTTGAGATGGAGGTGTTTGATTACGAGCTACTGGGACAGAAACTGGTAAAACACACTTTCAGCTGTACTGATGTAAAAACTGGAAACGTTTCATGTTTAAACGGTCGAGCATCAGTTAACAATACAATGATCATCTGTTTGTTTGGCTTATTGATTATTTGCAGAATCAGCAGGCCAAGTTTTACGAGAACATCATGAAAATCCTGCGGCCCAAACCAGACTACTTCGCCGTGGGATATTACGGCTGCGGCTTCCCTCAGTTCCTCAGGGTGAGTGTGTGTGTGTGTGTGTGTGTGTGTGTGTGTGTGTGAGAGAGAGTGTGTCTGTGTGTGTGTGTGCTTCCTTCCTTCTGTCCTTCCTTCCTTCCTTCTTTCCTTCCTTTCTTTCTTCCTTCCTTCCTTCCTTCCTTTTACATTCTTTCCTTCCTTCCTTCTGTCCTTCCTTCTTTCCTTCCTTCCTTCCTTCTGTCCTTCCTTCTTTCCTTCCTTCCTTCCTTCTGTCCTTCCTTCCTTCCTTCTTTCCTTCCTTCCTTCCTTCCTTCCATCCTTCCTTCCATCCTTCCTTCCTTTTACATTCTTTCCTTCCTTCCTTCCTTCCTTCCTTCCTTCTGTCCTTCCTTCCTATCTTTTACATTCCTTCCTTCCTTCCTGTCCTTCCTTCCTATCTTTTACATTCTTTCCTTCCTTCCTTTCTTCCTTCCTTCTGTCCTTCCTTCCTTCCTTTTACATTATTTCCATCCTTCCTTCCTTCTTTCCTTCCTTCCTTCCTTCCTATCTTTTACATTCCTTCCTTCCTTCTGTCCTTCCTTCCTATCTTTTACATTCCTTTCTTCCTTCCTATCTTTTACATTCTTTCCTTCCTTCCTTCCTTCCTTCCTTCCTATCTTTTACATTCCTTCCTTCCTTCATATCTTTTACATTCCTTCCTTCCTTCCTTCCTTCCTTCCTTCCTTCCATCCTTCCTTCCTTCCTTCCTTCCTATCTTTTACATTCCTTCCTTCCTTCATATCTTTTACATTACTTCCTTCCTTCCTTCCTTCCTATCTATTACATTCCTTTCTTCCTTCCTATCTTTTACATTCTTTCCTTCCTTCCTTCCTTCCTTCCTTCCTTCCTTCCATCCTTCCTTCCTTCCTTCCTTCCTTCCTATCTTTTACATTCCTTCCTTCCTTCATATCTTTTACATTACTTCCTTCCTTCCTTCCATCCTTCCTTCTGTCCTTCCTTCCTATCTTTTACATTCCTTCCTTCCTTCCTTCCATCCTTCCTTCCTTCCTTCCTTCCTTCCTTCCTATCTTTTACATTCTTTCCTTCCTTCCTTCCTTCCTTCCTTCATATCTTTTACATTCCTTCCTTCCTTCCTTCCATCCTTCCTTCCTTCCTTCCTTCCTTCCTTCCTTCCTATCTTTTACATTCTTTCCTTCCTTCTTTCCTTCCTTCCTTCCATCCTTCCTTCTGTCCTTCCTTCCTATCTTTTACATTCATTCCTTCCTTCCTACAAACAACACGAAAGGAACATTTTGAACTGTCATTCAAATGTCACTGTGGCCATAAAAGCAAATTGTGTTTAATTAGTTACATATTCTCAGGTACTGTAGTCATGATTACAACATGTTTATCAACATTTATTGCATCAGAATAAAGTGTTCATTCACCGTGGAAAAGAGTACGAGCGGCGGGAAGATTTCCAGGGTCATTTGATGAGTCAGTTTCCCAGCGCCGTGAGACTCAACATCACCACAATGCCCGGAGATGACATTAAAAACTCAAACTTGCAGTGTATCCTACAGATGTGAATATATACATATAAACACACATATTAAACATGCACAGAGCTTTTCATTGCATCTTGAGTGCATTAAAATCATTTTGTAACATTAATATGAATGTAAGACCTTATCCTTTTGTCAAATGTTATTTTCAGCTAGGACACGTTTACATATACATTAAACAACTATATAGATTTTGATTCTAGTTGTTGGATGGATAGAGTGCGTTTAGCATTTCTTTTCATTTACTGTATATGAATGTAATAATGTAGCACTTGTAGCACTCCTGTAAAGACACATACGCTGTAATAATGTATAATAGCTACACATGGTATAAAGTATTTGTAAAGCATTAGTTAATAGTTAATTAAGTATTTATTAATGGTTATTCCTACATTGTTAATACATTGAGTATATACACATAGTATGTAATGAATTTATATTTTCTGTAGCAAACAGTGTATTTTTATTTAATAAGTTCATATGTAAGTAGTTTGATAATGGTTTTCATCCTTAGAAAACTACTTTTGAACCATGCATAACTAATATATTTACGTGTATGCAAACCAGTGGTAAAGAATTGATTATGAGAACATTAGGAAGGCAGAAATCCATAATCAATGAAGAAATGATGGTAACAATTTATATTAAGTAAAGACACACAGACACACAAACACACACACACAACACACACACACACAGACATACACACACAAACACACTCAGACACACACACAGACACATACACAAACAGACACACACAAACACATACACATACATAGTCACACAGACATACACACATAGACACACAAACACACACACAGTCACACAGTCACAGACATACACACACACACACACACACACACACACACACACACAGTATACACAGACACACAGACATACAGTCACATACACATAGACACACAGACACACACAGTCACACACAGACATAGACACACAGACATACACACACACACACACATACATACAGTCACATACACACATACAGACATACACACATAGACACACACACACACACACACACAGACATACACACAGACATACACACACACATACATACAGTCACATACACATACACACACAGACATACACACATAGACACACATATACACACACAGACATACACACATAGACACACAGACACACATACACACACACACACACATACATACACACAGACATACACACACACACAGACATACACACACACACACACACACACACACACAAACACACACAGTCTCACACACACACACATATACACATAGACAAACAGACATACAGTCACATACACACAGACACACACAGTACACACACAGACATAGACACACAGACATACACACACACACATACATACAGTCACATACACACATACAGACATACACACATAGACACACACACACACACACACACACACACAGACATACACACAGACATACACACACACATACATACAGTCACATACACACACACAGACATACACACATAGACACACATACACACACACACACACATACACATACATACACACAGACATACACACACACACAGACATACACACATATACACACATAGACACACACAGTCACACACATACATACAGTCACATACATACACACACACACAGACACACAGACATACAGTCACATACACACATGGACACACAGTCACACACAGACATACACACATAGACACACAAACACACACACACACACAGACATACACACATAGACACACAGACATGCACACAGATATACAGTCACATACACACACACACATACATACAGTCACATAGACACACAGTCACACAGACACACACAGTCACAGACATGCACACAGACATACAGTCACATACACACACACACACATACATACAGTCACATAGACACACAGTCACACAGACACACACAGTCACAGACATGCACACAGACATACAGTCACATACACACATAGACACACAGACATGCACACAGACACACATACACACACACACACAGACATACATACACACACACACACAGACATACACACATAGACACACAGACATGCACACAGACATACAGTCACATACACACATAGACACACACAGTCACACACAGACATACACACATAGACACACACACAGACATACACACATACATACAGTCACATAGACACACAGACATACACACATAGACACACACAGACACACACAGTCACACACAGACACACAAACACATACACACACACACACACACAGACATACACACATAGACACACACACACACACACACACACAGACATACACACAGACATACAGACACATAGACACACAGACACACAGACACACACAGTCACACACAGACATACACACACACAGACACAAACACACATACATACACACACAGACACACACACTTTTCATGGCCTAATTTAATGTGAGAACCTTAGTAAGGATGAAAAAGCATTATCAAACTGCTTATATATGAACTTCTTAAACAATAATACATTGATTTCTCCAGTAAATATACAAATGAGCCAAAACATTATGACCACCTGCCTAATGTGCCGCTGGTCCTCCACGTGCCACCACAACAGTGTTGGCCTGCTGAGGCATGGACTGAAGGTGTCCTGTTGTATCTGGCACCAAGATAGAGCCACATTGGATCAGACTTGTTCTTCCAGCACATCCCACAGATGCTCAATCGGATTGAGATTTGGGGAATCTGGAGGCCAGGGCAACACCTTGAAGTCTTCATCATGTTCCTCAGAACATTCCTGAACATTGTGTGCAGTGTGGCAGAGCACATTATCCTGCTGAAAGAGGGCACTGCCATCAGGGAATACCGTTGCGTGAAGGGGTGTACCTGGTCTGCAATGATGTTTAGGTAGGTGGCACGTGTCAAATTGACGTCCACGCGAATGGCCGGACCCAGTGTTTCCAAGCAGAACATACCCAGACCGTGACGTGGCATTGTTAGGAGATGATCAACATTATTTGATTCACCTGTGAGTGGTCATAATGATTTGGCTCATCAGTGTATACAGATTTTGAGTAACATAACTATTTGAATGAAGCCTATTAATGTATTAATAATGTATGAAAAATAACGTATAAATGATACATTAACTATAAAATAATGCTTTACAAATACGCTATACCGTGTGATTAACTCTTTACCACATACTCTTGTTAATTTGTATGATTCATCAGTTGTTCTTAACCGGTCTGGATCAGATATTCAGTGTTTTACTGTCCAGCCTGTTCTTGAGATCCCACCTCGTCTGAGGAATAAATCCGTTCCGGACCAGATCATCAAGTCAGTTTGCAGCTCATCCACCAATCAGACCAGTTTAAAACCACAATACATTTATCTATTCACCTTGACAGCTTCATGAGTCACATGACCATCATTAACTTTATTTTTATGTCTGTTTTCTCCTTTCTGGTGAATCTATAGTTTCTACAAGTCAAACTATGTTCAGCGATTCCAGTATTCCAGACCTGTGAGAAGAGGAAAAGTCGATCCAGACAATGAGTTTGCTGTGAGTCCAACACAAACAAATTAGTTTATTTGTTTATTTGGTAGCCGTGTATATTGGGGATGTTACCCCACTCTTCCACCAAGGCACTTGCAAGTTCATGTCCAATCAACATGCTCAATGGGATTGAGATCCGGGCTCTTCGCTGACCATGGCAGAACAATGACATTCCTGTCTTGCAGAACAGTCATGCACAGAACGAGCAATATGGCTGGTGGCATTGCCATGCTGGAGGGTCATGCCAGGATGAGCCTGCAGGAAGGGAAGGGTACTCATGAGGGAGGAGGATGTCTTCCCCGTAACGCACAGCATTGAGATTGCCTACAATGACAACAAGCTCAGTCCGAGGATGCTGTGACACACCGCCCCAGACCGTGACGGACCGTCCACCTCCAAATCGAGAGGACAGGCCTCGATGTAACGCTCATTCCTTCAACGATAAACGCGAGTCCGACCATCACCCCTGGTGAGATAAAACCGTGACTCATCAGTGAAGAGCACTTTCTGCCAGTCCTGTCTGGTCCAGTCAAGGTCGCTGTTGCCGGCGATGTCTGGTAAGCACCTGCCTTACAACAGGCCCACAAGCCCTCAGTCCAACCTCTCTCAGAGTAATTTGCCCGTTATTGCGGTGAGATGTTTCCCCACTCTTCCACCAAGCCACTAGCAAGTTCATTTCTGGGGGGAATGGCCCTAGCCCTAACCCTCCGATCCAAGAGGTCCCAGACGAGCTCAATGGGATTGAGATCCGGGCTCTTCACTGGCCATTGCAGAACAGACACGCACAGAATGAGCAGTATGGCTGGTGGCATTGCCATGCTGGAGGGTCATGCCAGGATGAGCCTACAGGAAGGGAAGGGTACTCATGAGGGTGGAGGATGTCTTCCCCGTAACGCACAGTGTTGAGATTGCCTGCAATGACAACGCTCAGTCCGATGATGCTGTGACACACCGCCCCAGACCATGACGGACCCTCCAACTCCAAATCGACCCCGCTCCAGAGTACACGCCTCCGTGTAACGCTCATTCCTTCGACGATGATCGCGAGTCTGACCATCACCCCTAGTGAGACAAAACTGTGACTCGTCAGTGAAGAGCACTTTCTGCCAGTCCTGTCTGGTCCAGTGAAGGTGGGTTTGTGCCCATAGGCGACGGTGTTGCCGGTGATGTCTGGTAAGGACCTGCCTTACAACAGGCCTACCAGCCCTCAGTCCAGCCTCTCTCAGAGTATTGCGGACAGTCGGAGCACTGATGTGCATTTCTGGTGTATCTCGGGCAGTTGTTGTCGCCATCCTGTACCTGTCCCCGCAGGTGTGATATCCGGATGTACGGATCCTGTGCAGGTGTTGTTACTGTTCACGTGGTCTGCCACTGCGATGACGATCAGCTGTCCTTCCTGTCTCCTTGTAGCGCTGTCTTAGGCGTCCCACCGTATGGACATTGCAATGTATTGCCCTGGCCACATCTACAGTCCTCATGCCTCCATACAGCATGCCTAAGACACATTCACCCAGATGAGCAGGACCCTAGGCATCATCCTTAGGTCTCTTTAGTGTCCTAAGTGTTTATAACTGTGATCTTAATTGTCTACCGTCTGTAAGCTGTTAATGTCTTAATGACCGTTCCACAGGTGCATGATTTGGTGAATTTATTACTAGTCCCGTACACACACTTGCTCATTCACTAACTGTATTTGTCACTCTGTTAAGTGAGAAGAGATTATTGTCTAACTTCTCTCTCTTCAGTCTATGTGGATTGAGCGAACCACATTCATAACCGCATATAAACTACCAGGAATTCTGCGATGGTTTGAGGCCATAAGCATGACACATGTGAGTCTCTCTTTCTTATTTCACTCACATTTATTACAGTTATTGCCAATGTAGTCACATAAACAGATACGTTATTTGCTTTGTCATTGTTCCACCCAGAGCACACAAATGTTTATGAAATGATACTTTCTCTCACAGACAACGGTGAGTCCTCTGGAGAACGCTATTGAGACGATGGGACAAACTAATGAGAAAATCCTCACAATGATCAACCAGTACCAAAATGACGACACTTTACCCATAAACCCCCTCTCTATGCTGCTCAACGGCATCGTGGATCCGGCTGTCATGGGCGGCTTCGCCAAATATGAGAAGGTCAGCAAGACTATGTGTGTGTGTGTGTGAGAGAGAAAGAATAGCGCAATTAATAATTTCTCTGAACTGTACGCAAGTTCGGTAATAAGGAATGTTCCTACCATCAATGTACCACATTGTGGCAGTAGGGGGGGCAGGGGCATTAAAAACTAATGAGCTAATGAACTAATTAATGCAATATCCATTTTTTTTCACTTTCTGAAACTTTTCCCCACTTTCTGTGGTAGTGGCTCAGTTGGTAGAGCGGGTCGGCTGCTAATTGCAGGGTTGGCGGTTCGATTCCCGGCCCACACGACTCCACATACCGAAGTGTCCTTGGGCAAGACACTGAACCCTAAGTTGCTCCCAATGGCAGGCTAGCACCTTGCATGGCAGCTTTACCATCATTGATGTGTGAATGTCTGTGTGAACGGGTGAATAGTGCCCACTGTATAAGTGTTAGTTGGGGCGGCTGTGGCTCAGGTGGTAGAGCGGGTCGGCCACTAATCACAGGGTTGGCGGTTTGATTCCCAGCCCACATGACTCCACATGCCGAAGTGTCCTTGGGCAAGACACTGAACCCTAAGTTGCTCCCAATGGCAGGCTAGCACCTTGCATGGCAGCTCTGCCATCATTGGTGTATGAATGTCTGTGTGAACGGGTGAATGGGACAAAGTGTAAAGCGCTTTGGTAACATCTAAGGTTAAAAAAAGTGCTATATAAGTGCAGACCATTTACCATTTACTGTATAAATTTCCAAGAGTTGACCCACGCTCCATTCAAAACTCTGGCTGTTCAAGCCACATATGTAAACTTTACTCCGGCCAAACAGCGATATGTCAGCACAGGGAAATTGGAAAACATTACCGCTGTTACCGAGAATTTGCATAGGACTCGCATTGTGCAATCAATAATAACAAATTAAGAAATGGATGCACGTTGTAGGAGAGATAGACTTTTATTCTTCATTTGGTTGATGCAGATCGCTGAAAAAAGTGAAACTAAACACTGACAATAAGCGCGGCTGGCGTGCATGGACATATCTTACCAGGGCTGGACTGGTAATCTGGCATAGCGGGCATTTTCCCGGTGGGCCGACGCACTTTGTGGCCGATCAGGGGCGGAATGGCCATCGGGAGAACCGAGCGGGCTGGTGGTTCGGCCGCGAAACGTGCCGAATGGGGCGCGAAAGCTAAAATGGGCCGCCGCGTTCTGCAGAACGGACCACAAAATGGTGCCGCAATATGTATAAAAGGACAGCGAACACCCCCCATCCACCCTCAACAGTTGGGCCAGTTGCCATGTAAAATCCCAGGCCGATTTCTCTTCCCAGTACCGCCCTGTACTGGGAAAAGACACACACAGACACACGTGACCACTGGGCAAACTCACTTGGAGTCAAATAATAAATTGCATCTTTTAAATTTGCTGCCTAGCAACAGCATAATCATGCTAGTTAAATATTTATATGGGTAAATGGGATTTGATTGATTAACAGCCCGATACAGAATAGGTCTTGATGTGACACTTTGTTCATCTTGTCTCTGCAGGCGTTCTTCACAGATGAATACACACATGAACATTCGGATGACCGAGACAAACTCATGAGACTCAAAGACCTCATCGCATGGCAGGTCAATAAACACAAACACTCTTCATGTCTTCACACTAGAGATGATAATCTTGATTTCAGAAAATATATCTTGATAAACCCATTTGTATATAAACTTAATTCAAGATATCTGAAACTAAGACACAGTTTATGTTGTTTAAAGATGTATTTTTGGAAAGCAACACAAAAATCCCAAATATCCCCAAAAATACATCCCAAATGTATTTTTTTGCAGTGCTGTTTTCAGGTTAATCTCACCCCTATCAGAGGCGTTTTTATTTATTTTTTGGTTCACACTCGGTTCAAACTGTTTGAGTGTTTGACCCCCTGTAGATCCCGTTATTGGGCAGAGGAATCAGTCTGCATGGCAAGAGAGTGACCGAAGACCTTCGACCTTTCCATGAGCGCATGGAGGACTGCTTCAAACAGCTGAAGAAGAAGGTGGAGAAGGAGTATGGAGTCAGAGAACTGGTAAGAATGAGTAAACGAGAGGAGTTCACAGAAGGGTGTTAGACTACAAATATAATCTTGTATTTTCCACTCTCTTGCTTTTAGCCGGATATGGATGAGAGACGATCCACACGTCCACGGTCTATGCTTCGCTCCGTCCGACAATCCATCTGCTCATTGGCTGGATCAGAATGTGGAACGCCCACTAAGACATACCCAGATAGGTAACCACACCCATGCCATACTACCATACTACTTAATATTTATGCAGTATGCAGCATGCCATACTACCATACTACTTAATATTTATGCAATATGCAGTATGCCATACTAACATACTACTTAATATTTCTGCAATATGCAGTATGCCATACTAACATACTACTTAATATTTCTGCAATATGCAGTATGCCATACTAACATACTACTTAATATTTCTGCAATATGCAGTATGCCATACTAACATACTACTTAATATTTCTGCAATATGCAGTATGCCATACTACCATACTACTTAATATTTATGCAGTATGCCATACTACCATACTACTTACTATTTCTGAAGTGTGCTGTATGCCATACTACCATACTACTTAATATTTATGCAGTATGCATACTACTTACTATGTATGCAGTATGCAGTATGCCATACTACCATACTACTTAATATTTATGCAGTATGCCATACTACCATACTACTTAATATTTCTGCAATATGCAGTTTGCTATACTACCATACTACTTACTATTTCTGCAGTATGCAGTATGCCATACTACCATACTACTTACTATTTCGGCAGTATGCAGTATGTCATACTACCATACTACTTAATATTTATGCAGTATGCCATACTACCATACTACTTAATATTTATGCAGTATGCCATACTACCATACTACTTACTATTTCTGCAGTATGCAGTATGCCATACTACCATACTACTTAATATTTATGCAGTATGCCATACTACCATACTATATAATATTTATGCAGTATGCCATACTACCATACTATATAATATTTATGCAGTATGCCATACTACCATACTACTTACTATTTCTGAAGTGTGCTGTATGCCATACTACCATAATACTTAATATTTATGCAGTATGCATACTACTTACTATGTATGCAGTATGCAGTATGCCATACTACCATACTACTTAATATTTATGCAGTATGCCATACTACCATACTATATAATATTTATGCAGTATGCCATACTACCATACTACTTACTATTTCTGAAGTGTGCTGTATGCCATACTACCATAATACTTAATATTTATGCAGTATGCATACTACTTACTATGTATGCAGTATGCAGTATGCCATACTACCATACTACTTAATATTTATGCAGTATGCCATACTACCATACTACTTAATATTTCTGCAATATGCAGTTTGCTATACTACCATACTACTTACTATTTATGCAGTATGCAGTATGCCATACTACCATACTACTTACTATTTCGGCAGTATGTCATACTACCATACTACTTAATATTTATGCAGTATGCCATACTACCATACTACTTAATATTTATGCAGTATGCCATACTACCATACTACTTACTATTTCTGCAGTATGCAGTGTGCCATACTACCATACTACTTAATATTTATGCAGTATGCCATACTACCATACTATATAATATTTATGCAGTATGCCATACTACCATACTACTTAGTATTTATGCAGTATGCCATACTACCATACTACTTAATATTTCTGCAATATGCCATACTACCATACTACTTACTATTTATGCAGTATGCAGCATGCCATACTACCATACTACTTAATATTTATGCAATATGCAGTATGCCATACTACCATACTACTTAATATTTATGCAATATGCAGTATGCCATACTACCATACTACTTAATATTTATGCAGTATGCCATACTACCATACTATTTACTATTTATGCAGTATGCAGTATGCCATACTACCATACTACTTACTATTTCTGAAGTGTGCTGTATGCCATACTACCATTCTACTTACTATTTCTGCAGTGTGCAGTATGCCATACTACCATACTACTTAATATTTATGCAGTATGCAGTATGCCATACTAACATACTACTTAATATTTATGCAGTATGCCATACTACCATACTACTTAATATTTATGCAGTATGCAGCTTGCCATACTACCATACTACTTAATATTTATGCAATATGCAGTATGCCATACTACCATACTACTTAATATTTATGCAGTATGCAGCTTGCCATACTACCATACTACTTAATATTTTTGCAATATGCAGTATGCCATACTACCATACTACTTAATATTTCTGCAATATGCAGTATGCCATACTATCATACTACTTAATATTTATGCAGTATGCCATACTACCATACTACTTACTATTTATTCAGTATGCAGTATGCCATACTACCATACTATTTAATATTTATGCAGTATGCCATACTACCATACTACTTACTATTTATTCAGTATGCCATATTACCATACTATTTAATATTTATGCAGTATGCCATACTACCATACTACTTACTATTTCTGCAGTGTGCAGTATGCCATACTACCATACTACTTACTATTTCTGCAGTGTGCAGTATGCCATACTACCATACTACTTAATATTTATGCAGTGTGCCATACTACCATACTATTTAATATTTATGCAGTATGCCATACTACCATACTACTTACTATTTCTGCAGTTTGCAGTATGCCATACTACCATACTACTTACTATTTCTGCAGTGTGCAGTATGCCATACTACCATGCTACTTACTATTTCTGCAGTATGCAGTATGCCTTACTACCATACTACTTACTATTTCTGCAGTGTGCAGTATGCCATACTACCATGCTACTTACTATTTCTGCAGTGTGCAGTATGCCATACTACCATACTACTTACTATTTCTGCAGTGTGCAGTATGCCATACTACCATACTACTTACTATTTCTGCTGTGTGCAGTATGCCATACTACCATACTACTTACTATTTCTGCAGTGTGCAGTATGCCATACTACCATACTACTTACTATTTCTGCAGTTTGCAGTATGCTATACTACCATACTACTTACTATTTCTGCAGTGTGCAGTATGCCATACTACCATACTACTTACTATTTCTGCAGTGTGCAGTATGCCATACTACCATGCTTCTTACTATTTATTCAGTCTGCCATACTACCATACTACTTACTATTTATTCAGTATGCCATACTACCATACTATTTAATATTTATGCAGTATGCCATACTACCATACTACTTACTATTTCTGCAGTGTGCAGTATGCCATACTACCATACTGCTTACTATTTCTTCAGTGTGCAGTATGCCATACTACCATGCTTCTTACTATTTATTTAGTATGCCATACTACCATACTACTTACTATTTATTCAGTATGCCATACTACCATACTATTTAATATTTATGCAGTATGCCATACTACCATACTACTTACTATTTATTCAGTATACCATAATACCATACTATTTAATATTTATGCAGTATGCCATACTACATACTACTTACTATTTCTGCAGTGTGCAGTATGCCATACTACCATACTACTTACTATTTCTGCAGTGTGCAGTATGCCATACTACCATACTACTTAATATTTATGCAGTATGCCATACTACCATACTATTTAATATTTATGCAGTATGCCATACTACCATACTACTTACTATTTCTGCAGTGTGCAGTATGCCATACTACCATACTACTTACTATTTCTGCAGTGTGCAGTATGCCATACTACCATACTACTTACTATTTCTGCAGTGTGCAGTATGCCATACTACCATACTACTTACTTTTTCTGCAGTGTGCAGTATGCCATACTACCATACTACTTACTATTTCTGCAGTGTGCAGTATGCCATACTACCATACTACTTACTATTTCTGCAGTATGCAGTATGCCATACTACCATACTACTTACTATTTCTGCAGTATGCAGTATGCCATACTAACATACTACTTAATATTTCTGCAATATGCAGTATGCCATACTACCATACTACTTAATATTTATGCAGTATGCAGTAAGTATGCTGTGCATAGTATGGACATTTTTTAGT
>NC_068294.1:42590860-42608360 GCF_025860055.1 Xyrauchen texanus
ACACACACACACACTCGCCCCAAAACTACATGTATGTCAACTACAGATGGATGTAGGAATATTTATTAAACAACACCTCTCACGCGCGCACACACAGACTGATGGAGGTGGATTTATTGACCTCTGGGTCAAACTCTCTTCACCCACTTGTTGGAGCTGTGTGAAGTTGCGCGTCGCGTCTCAGTTTCATGAAACGTTGTGACGCATTAGATGCGGAGTGCGAGGTCTCCCGATGTCTGACGAAGGCGAGGGGCTCCGTGTCTCCTCTCCCTCCCCCTCCCCGCCCTCCTTCTCCTCATCTCCCGCTCCTGCCGGTCAGAGTCCTCTCCCTCAGCCGCCGAGACCCCCGGTGCGGCGGGCATCTGCGCGGCTTCCACGCGCGAACACGCGATCCAGTGACGGCCAGCCCCGCCATCCGCTCGAGTTGGTCGGGCGATGCTGCGGCGCGTCTCCGGTGCACAGAGCGCTTCAGCACCACGGAGAGCGGCACTGCACGCCTCACAGACCCAATCATGAGCAGCACAGCCCGGAGGAGATCATAGAGACCCCGCACAACTGTGCTCTGCCTCACGCGTGAGTCACGACTTTAACCTGGTGTCTGTACATACATGTACACTGTATTCTGAGTATTCTGAGTAGTATGTTATGCAGGAATCCTTTTGGAATGGCATGAGAGTGAGTAAAGGATATCTTTTTTTGCTGAACTATTTCGTTAAATATATGGGTCATTCTTCGTCCCGAGACAGCTGGGATACGGTTGTCCGAGTTGATAAACGTTAAAAATCATTAAAAACAATCGAGTTGAAAACACATGTGTCAAGTTTGTTGATATGTAATCTTTAACCCCTTAAACTCTGGTGCATTTTTGGGCTTTCCACACTCATTTTTAAAAGCTCACCATTCACACATACTTTGGACAAATTGCAAAAAAAAATTGGCCACATTTTACAGAAAACTGCCCAAATAAAAAAAGTCTCCATTCATGCATTCATTTATTCATTCATTCATCCATTCATACATCCATTCAGCCATCCATTCATACATCCATCCATTCATACATACATTCATTCATACATACATCCATCCATTCATACATCCATCCATTCATACATACATCCATTCATACATCCATCCATCCATTCATACATCCATCCATTCATACATCCATCCATCCATCCATTCATACATCCATCCATCCATTCATACATCCATCCATTCATACATTCATCCATTCATACATACATACATCCATCCATCCATCCATTCATACATCCATCCATTCATACATACATACATCCATTCATACATCCATCCATCCATTCATACATTCATCCATTCATACATTCATCCATCCATCCATTCATACATCCATCCATTCATTCGTCCATTCATTCATACATCCATCCATCCATTCATACATCCGTCCATTCATTCATTCGTCCATTCATTCATACATACATACATACATCCATTCATACATCCATCCATCCATTCATACATCCATTCATCCATTCATCCATTCATTCATGCATACATACATTCATCCATCCATCCATTCATACATCCATCCATTCATTCATTCGTCCATTCATTCATACATACATACATACATCCATTCATACATCCATTCATTCATACATCCATCCATCCATTCATACATCCATCCATTCATACATTCATCCATTCATACATACATACATCCATCCATTCATACATCCATCCATCCATTCATACATCCATCCATTCATACATTCATCCATCCATCCATCCATCCATTCATACATCCATCCATCCATCCATTCATACATCCATCCATCCATTCATACATCCATCCATTCATACATTCATCCATCCATCCATTCATACATCCATCCATCCATTCATTCATGCATACATTCATGCATACATACATTCATCCATCCATCCATCCATTCATACATACATCCATTCATTCATTCGTCCATTCATTCATACATACATACATACATACATACATCCATTCATACATCCATCCATTCATTAATTCATTCATTCATTCATACATACATACATCAATACATACATCCACCCATCCATCCATTCATTCATTCATTCATTAATACATCCATTCATCCATCCATCAATACATCCATCCATCCACCCATCAATACATCCATCCATCTACCCAACAATCCACCCATCATTCCATCAATCCATTAATTTTCTAAAGTTGCTTGTCCTATGCAGGGTAGTGCTGGAACATATCCCAGCTGTCTCGGGCTGAAGGCAGGGAAACACCCTGGACAGGTGATGCAAAATACATCAAAAACTCCTTTTAGACCCCGGTCACAATTGTAACCAGTGGGATTGACAGTTTAGATTACCTGCAGGGTTCCAGCTATGTCTCCAACTTCTGCATTGGCTAGTGCACTATCAAACAGAGACACTGTGACAGCAGCAGGGTTTCCGTTTGCCGGTAACCAGTACCGCTGCTCTCTATACGAGTATTACGCAGTCTGTGTAGGGCACCAACTCTCTAGGGGGGCTCCAGAAACTCCACCGGCTGTCCTTACTCACATGTTATATGTTTATCAAGGACCTGGTAGCTGTTGCGAAACTCGCGACTTTTGCCTTGCGCTCTCAATGTGCCTCTCATTGCCGCTGCAATGATGTTACAATGTTAGGAGCTCTATCTGTGCTATGCGGGCATGTTCTACTGCTATGCTACATTGACAAAATGCTTGGCTCAGGCCTCAGCAGAATGAATGAATGAATGTTACATTTATATAGCGCTTTTCTGACGCTACACTCAAAGTGCTTTACACAGTGAACAGGGGAATCTCCTCAACCACCACCAGTGAGCAGCGACAGCAGCCATAGTGCGCCAGTACGCTCACCACACACCAGCTATTGGTGGAGAGGAGGGAGTAGAGTGATAGAGCCAATTAATGGATGGGAATTATTAGGAGACCATGATTGCGAAGGGCCAATGGGGGGAATTTGGCCAGGACACCGGGGTTACATCCGTACTCTGGGATTTTTAATGATCACAGAGAGTCAGGACCTCAGTTTAACGATATTGTGGGGGTGGCTGTGGCTCAGGTGGTAGAGCGGGTTGTCCACTAATCGCAAGGTTGGTGGTTCGATTCCCGGCCCACATGACTTCACATGACAAAGTGTCCTTGGGCAAGACACTGAACTCCAAGTTGCTCCCAATGTCAGTTTAGCACCTTTCATGGTATCTCTGCTTTCATTGGTGTGTGAGTGTGTGTGTGAATGGGTGAATGAGTCACAGTGTAAAGCGCTCTGAGTACCGCTAAGGTTAAAAAGGTGCTATATAAGTGCAGACCATGATATAATATTTCCCACCATCTGTTTTCCCGATGGCAATGCATGTGACATTAGTGGCATTTGTGCAACTTGACTCGGATGTGCATTGTTCATTAAGGGGTTTACTTACTTAATTAGGAAGATCGCTGCTATATCTGTTTACGTGGTAGTCACGTAAAACTACCACGTATCCACGTAACCAGGGCTGTCCTTTTCTACATATCGCGGCGCCCTTTTGCGGTCCGTTCTGCATAATGGGGCGGCTCATATGAGCTTATCGCGGCCCATTCGGCATGTTTCGCAGCCGACTCACCGGCCCACTCGGTTCTCCTGATGGCCGGTCCGCCCATGATCGGCCCCAAAGTGCATCAGCCCACCTTCTCAATAAATAAATGTAGTTATTACCTGTGATAAGAGAGAGACTGTTCTTGACGAAGCTACTGTATATCTTCCGGATCTCGATGACCTAGTGTTCACACACAACTGTCTCTCTTTGCTCAGCACGGCTCCCGCTCTCAAGAGCCACGTCCTTTCAAGTACCTTTAGGGAACTCACGCTATTTGAATGGGCTCTATTTTCACCTGTTCCTGTCTGTGTTTGATATCACTGCACGCTGTGATCTTTTCTTCCCTCTCTCTTTTATTCGTCCCTGAGGAACACAGTGTGAGGTAACAGGTGTCCCACCAGCCTGCAAAGAGAACGCGAGTCATACTCGCTCGTGCAAAACTCGTCTGGAGTGTTGTTGGTGGTTGCTAGGTGGTTGCTAGGGTGTTCTTCAGCTAAATAAGAAAAATGTCCCTCTAGTTCTCTCTCGCGCTCTCTGTCTCTCTCTCTCTCTTTGGGGTTTTGTGTAATTGCATAACAGCAATGAAATGTCTCGCCCAGAACTTTAAAAGCATTTGGGAAATAAATGTTCAGAGCTGCACAGCGTGTGCCGGACAACATATTGAATGTCATACTGTACATGTATGTTTCTGTACCTGTGGAGTATTAGTGGTTTGTGTGTGTGAAACTGGTCGATACTGGGTAAATAGATTTTCCCCCATGGCGCCTTTCCTGTGTGTTTGTGTTATTTCGGGCAAGACTGCGATCATTAAGAGGGCAAAAATGGGTATGGTCACACCTCTGTATATAACATGTATATCTTAGTCATCTTGCCATTCTTAAACCATTGAACATCCTGTGTTTTCTTTTTTAAGTGTTGAAATCATTGCAATTTCCTGCAGTTTGCATTTATGCATTTGGGAGACGCTTTTATCCAAAGTGACTTACAGTGCACTTATTACAGGGACAATCCCCCCGGAGCAACCTGGAGTTAAGTGCCTTACTCAAGGACACAATGGTGGTGGCTGTGGGGCTCGAACCAGCAACCTTCTGATTACCAGTTATGTGCTTTAGCCCACTACGTCATATAATTGATTATTGGTTCAATCAGATAGTCTAGACTTGTTCAATCCATTTCTTAAAAGAGCACTTTGATTTGCTGTCAGTCTATCGCTGAGTGATTATGGATTGGACGCTTCTGCGGTGAAGTGGGCAAAAACGATTAAACTAGATTCAATAAATGTGACGTTACGGTACAATATTTTCCCCTATATTAGTGTTACGTCAACATGACATCAAACTTGACTCTGTTTACTTAGTATATTTCCAATTAGGGCTTGATACAATAATCCACTCGGTAATGTGGATACGTGCCTAAACAGTAAAATACTCTTACAGTAATATTCCGGGTTCAATACAAGTTAATAATCTATGGAACCACCGGCAGGCCCAAAAGTGGGCACTGTATCACGAAAAAAGTTTACGCTTATTAAATTAAAGTCCCCATACACGTATGTCAGACATCTGAGGGATCATTTGAAAGCTTAAAATCTGAACTTTTCAGAGATCACCATCACTTCTGTATGTACATTACGTAAAATAACAAAATAAGGCCTTGAATCATCCACATCGCAAATTAGCGCCCCTAGAGGTAATGCGATAGAAGTATTTATATGAAAATAAAAGTGTACACGGGCAAGTCATATATCAAATGAAAGCTCTCAATCTCAGAAATATGACTGTATAGTGTATTTTGTTGCCCTAATACCACATTTTAAAAGATTTTCAAAAGAATCACAGAGTGAAATATGATTTCTGTAACACATCAAACACAACTGTATCATTTATGCCCCGATAACTGCTACTGTAAGCCCCAAATAGCTAAAAACTTGATATTTGCTTTTACTTTAGGCAGTTTTATAAAACATTTGCCATTTTTTTTACATGTCTGTGAGCTTGCTTGGCTGAATAATTGAATGTTATTCAAAAATAAAATAAAAAATAGGAAAATAGAAAAATAGGTTCTCGACTATTAAGTTTTGTGCATACGCCATCGCAGAGGGAAGGATCTCTTCTTTCTAATGACACCTAGATTGAGTTTCTAGTCCACTCGGAGGCCGAGATATTCAATAAAACATTGAGGGTGATGCATGAACTGAACATTAGACTGAATGTCTATGGACGAACACGTCGTCGTCGTCTCCTTTCGGCTGCTCCCGTTAGGAGTCGCCACTGCAGACCATCCGTGATCCGCATATTTGACTTGGCAAAGGTTTTATGCAGGATTATGGGCAAGCACTTCTGTGAGGGCTAAAATACATTTCGACTCATCCCTCCTTTCTTTATGTAAGCAAAGTTCTGGGTTACAGTGCGGCACTTACAGTGGAAGTGAAAGGGGCCAATCCGTTAATGTGAAAATAGTAATTGTTTCAAAAGTATAGCCACAAGATGTAAATAATATGTATGTTAACATGATTTTAGTGATATAAAATCACTGTAAAGGGATCAATGGAAAGCAGGAGGCGAGAACCGGCTTTTCAACATAAATAATATTTTAATAATAAACTGAAGCACACAAACATAAACACACACATGACGGACATGCCCGTAATTCTCTCTCTCTCGAACCATCGTCACCGTCCGCCTTTATCCCTCACGCGCCCCATCAGGCCGATTGGCCCCGCCACCTTCCGCTCCACACTCCTCCCGCCGTTACCTCAGGCCGGGGTGCCACCGGCATGACCTACACCCCCCTTCCCTGGGGAGGGGCGTGCTTTGCGCCTCGTCAGGTCATCCCTGCCTTACTCGACCTGGGAGGAGACAGGAGGGGAAAACAACAATGACAACAAAAAAAATAGGCGAGGGAAAAGGCCAACACGGTGTGACAGAGAGAGAGAGAGAGACGAGAGAGAAGAAGCTCACTCACCGGTTCTCTGATGTACCGTCGCGTGGTCCTCGAACACTCTGCCACACTCACCGGCGGACGACAGCCGCTCCTCTCCGTGCGAACCCGAGTCAAACCTCCGACCCCCAGCGGACAGAACACCCCTCCGCTTTTCTGGCGGCACCTGGGGACATTCCTCCGCCCTTGGCAGCGGCCCTACCACTCCAGGCATTCAGGGAGTTACTTCCCTCCTCCCCTTGCGGACGGCGGTCTTCCCTTGACCCCTCCGCGTTTCTGGGGGACGGCAGGGCACTCCTCTGCCCCCGGCAGCGGATCCATCGCTCCAGGAGGTCAGGGAATCCATTCCCCACTCGCCCCGCGGACGGCGGCCGTTCCCCGTGTCTACTCCGTCTACTCCGTCCCCGTGGCTACTCCGTCACCCGGCAGATGGCAGCGGCGCTCCCCTGGGTGGAAGGCAGTGTCGAGGACTCTTCGACGGGCATCCCTCCCCCTTCCCGGGTTTTGGCACCAATATAAGGGATCAATGAAAAGGAGGAGGAGAGAACCGGCTTTTCAACATAAATGATATTTTATTAATCAATTAAAGCACACAAACATAAACACACACATGACGGACATGCCCGTAATTCTCTCTCTCTCGAACCGTCGTCACCAGCCACCTTTATTCCTCAACCTGTCAATCTGTTAGTTTGCTAACATACAAATCTTTCATTTTCTGTCTTTCACTCTCAGGTCAGAGGTCATGCATCGCAGGCACACCACCCTGCGAGAGAAGGGGCGTCGTCAGGCCATCCGAGGGCCCGCCTACATGTTCAATGAACGTGGCACCAGCCTTACTACAGAGGAGGAGCATTTCCTTGACGCTGCGGAGTACGGCAACATTCCCGTTGTCCGCAAAATGTTGGACGAGTCGAAAACGCTCAATTTCAACAGCGTTGACTACATGGGCCAGAACGCATTGCAGCTAGCCGTTGGCAACGAGCACCTGGAGGTCACTGAGCTACTCCTGAAGAAAGAGGGGATGGCGCGCATTGGTGACGCGCTCCTATTGGCTATCAGCAAAGGCTATGTGCGAATCGTGGAGGCCATATTGGCTCATCCGGCATTCGCAGGGAGTTTGAGGCTAACCTCGAGTCCGTTGGAGCAGGAATTGAGGGATGACGACTTCTACGCTTACGATGAGGACGGAACGCTTTTCACACGACGTAACGCCGGTGATTCTTGCCGCACAGTGTCAGGAGTACGAAATCGTACACATTTTGCTGATGAAGGGCGCCAGAATCGAACAGCCACACGACTACTTTTGCAAGTGCTTCGAGTGTACAGAGAAACAAAGGCGCGACTCTTTCAGTCACTCTAGATCACGGATGAACGCATACAAAGGGCTCGCTAGCGCCACCTACCTTGCGCTGTCCAGCGAAGATCCCGTCTTGACAGCGCTAGAGCTCAGCAATGAACTTGCACGACTTGCCAACATAGAGACGGAGTTTAAGGTAGGAGATTTAATAGTACTGTTTTCATTTAGTCATTTAGCAGGTAATTTTTACATGCTAATTACAGATGTACCCCAATGTTAAGGTATAATGGTCATCAGTCCTTCTGGGGTTTGAACCTGTAATCATTGGTTACCAGACCTGACTTTTACCACTTCACTACGTCAAGAATTAGGAGTGGAGGTCTGGGTATCTCAGTGAGTATTGACGTTGACTACCACCCCTGGAGTTGCGTGTTCGAATCCAGGGCGTGCTGAGTGACTCCAGCCAGGTCTCCTAAGCAACCAAATTGGCCCGGTTGCTAGGGAGGGTAGAGTCACATGGGGTAACCTCCTCGTGGTCATGATTAGGGGTTCTGGCTTTCAATGGGGCAAGTGCTAAGTTGAGTGTGGATCACGGAGAATAGCATGAGCCTCCACAAGCTGCGAGTCTCCGCGGTGTCATGCACAAAGAGCTACGAGATTGACGATCTCAGAAGTGGAGGCAACTGAGACTTGTCCTCCGCCACCCGGATTGAGGTTAGTAATCGCGCCACCACGAGGACCTACGTAGTAGTGGGATTTGGGCATTCCAAATTGGGAGAAAAGGAGATAAATAGGTTTAGCAATACAATCGGAAACATTTCACAAAACAGGTTTCCCAAACACTTCAAACAGGTTTCCCAAACACTCTTCCCGTTTGCCATTGGTCGGATGAAACAAATTGTCCCGTCCCAAACTAACGCCATTGGTTGAGCCTAGATTGCTGTGTTAGGCTGGTCAGGAATACAAACAGAACAATGTTTTGATAGCACGGCAGCGTACACACTCTTAAATCCGTAACGTTCCTAAACATGGGTGTCAATTTCTTTGTCAAATGTTGTGAGGTTCAGACATTTAGACTCATTGAAGCACAATCATACAGAGATCTTATACTGTGTGAGAAACGATAACATTAAAAATGCAATCACTATAAACTTGACATTTCACAAAGCTGTGTCTCATCATCTCAAATGATATTAGAGCAGCAATAACAATGACTCTTCAGGCAAGACAATCAACTCTCACTGTATGAAACAAATGAATTACAGTGTGTGTGTGTGTGTGTGTGTGTGTGTGTGTCTGAGAGAGAGATAATTAGTGTAAGAGAGCGTAGGAGAATGTGGATAGAATTGTATATATGAGATGATGTTTATGAAATGATGGTAACAAATAATGTTGTTTATGTTTATATTTAAAAATGAGAATTATTGCGTAATAGCATAACCGCTATTCATAATACTATAGCTCAAGTCATTTTTAAATTGAAAATTGACTAATGAATATTGCTGTGTGCTGTGTGTGAATTTTCTGATAACTAGAGTAGGCCTATAGCACTTTTAGCTTAGCAACATGCTAATGTAACCAGACCTGCTCTAATGTAACCAGGCATCTCGCTAACGAGGAGGCTAAAGGCTACAGCCCCTTATGTCATCAGGTTTACACACTGCATAGCTACCTACCAGCTAGCTCCCATTACACTCACCTCCCTAAACCTCACTACCATCCGGGTCATGGCACCACTGTAACTGGTCTTACTCGACCCGCTATGAGCAGAATTTGAACCAGTGTCTCTGGCATGGGAGGCTGGAGCGCTAACGAGGAGGCTTAAGTCTACAGCCCATAGCGTCAGTCGCTACTGCTCCTCTTGAGGCCAGGAAGTGATGTTTACACACTGCACAGCTACCTACCAGCTAGCTCCCGTTATACTCACCTCCCTAAACCTCACTCCCATCCGGGTCACGGCACCACCGTAACTGGTCTTACTCGACCTGCTATGAGCAGGATTCAAACCGGCATCGCTGGCGGGGAGGCTGGTGCGCTAATGAGGAGGCTAAAGTCTGCAGCGTCAGTCGCTAGTACGCCACTTGAGTAAAAGACTGTAAAAATGCGTTTGAGTAGTAAATTGGTTAACGAGTAGTTACCGTAAAATATACGTTAAAATGGTTTAACATGTTTAAAAAGACAATACATGTAGTTTTATTGTAAAATGTTGTAAAAATTATATTTTTTTTATTTAAAATGTATGATTTACCCATATAATTAATGGATAAAATGTATATTATTTTTAACACTTTTTACAGTAAATTATTGCTAAAATTAGAGTAAAAAAAATAATTGGGTGTTCCCAGAATTCCCTGCATGACCCATTAGATTTCATTATATTTTATGGGAATAGTTATGTTTCTTCTTATTTTTAATATCAATTATGTACATTGGGGTGTTCTGTGTTATAGTTGATGTTTAGTTCATGTTTACATCATTTCACATGTGTTACTCTGGTGGCGTTTAGTGTTTTGTGTGAGTGACACTGAGCACTCGACAGGTTTATTGGTCATTGCTCCTGGAATAGACACTATTGATGAACATCATGTCATCATGTGCACTTCTGCAGCCACTACAGTGATTAGCAAATACATTATAAAGTGAAAAGCAGATTTTTACTGTTTCTGAAGGTTAATATAAGTTTATCATTTAATAAAATAACTACAGTACTGTACCGTACAATATACTTTTAATATATTAATTAATATTTTAATGTATTATATTAATTTAATACATGTAATATAATTTTAACTGTAAAATTTACAAGTTGTTCTATAAAGTTGTTTACATTTTTACTGTATTTTTATATAAAATTGTGTCCTGGATTGATTTGATACAGGACGCATTATTTCATCTTTAAATACGGTGCAATCCCATATATTATGGGATGGGTGGCAACCCTAGCACACAAAATGTGGTTTTGAATCCGTCTGTGCTGTTTTTTAATGGATGGTCTAATTAAACATGCACTACATGAACGTCTTTGACCATTGCGATGTGTCTCGCTGGTTTAAGACGCTGTGTAAACATTTAGAAATGAGTCTCGTGAACCATGTAATGTATTTCATTGCGCTAATGAAATGCTCATAGCGCCCCCTCAGAAGGTAGTTGCCTATGCAGACAGTAGACAGCAAAGTAACTCTCTTTGGTTTTTCATTGAGGAGAGGAGCAGGTGTAAGTTTGTGTTTGTCAGGGTTCAGATGGTGGTGTGTGTCCACCACAGACTTGCATATTAAAGTGTTTCTTGCAAAGGAGTGTGTGTAATTAACCTCAGATCATCTCTCCAGAGCTCTGCACGTGTGTTTGCGTGTGTGCACCTGAATGTTAATTGGCACGTCCAGTCTTTCAGTACACCGTCCACACCTTAAACAGAGTAGCATCTGTTACCCTGCACACAGTGCTCACTAATGAGTGTGAGTCTAATCCATGTGATGGCCCGACGGCCCAATCCTGTTCTTCTCCTCTGAGGAATCGACCTGTCTGTAGCCCAAATCAATTCTCCTCCACAGCCACCTGGTTTTAGACTTTGGGACTGTCTTGGCATGACAGCGTGATACAAACAGCACTAACAGTGTAGTCCGATTCCCGAACGAATTACTCTTATGAGTCAGCCCTTTGAATCGACAGTGTGAAACAAACAGCGCTAATGGTGTAGTCTGATTCCCGAACGAATGACTCTTATGAGTCAGCTCTTTGAATGACAGCAAGAAACAAACAGTGCTAACAGTGTGGTCCGATTCCCAAACGAATGACTCTTATGAATCAGCTCTTTGAATGACAGCAAGAAACAAACAGCGCTAACAGTGTAGTCCAATTCCCGAACGAATGACTCTTATGAGTCAGCTCTTTGAATGACAGCGTGACACAAACAGCGTTAAAAGTGTAGTCCGATTCCCGAACGAATGACTCTTATGAGTCAGCTCTTTGAATGACAGTGCAAAACAAACAGCGTTAAAAGTGTAGTCCGATTCCCAAACGAATGACTCTTATGAATCAGCTCTTTGAATGACAGCAAGAAACAAACAGCGCTAACAGTGTAGTCCAATTCCTGAACGAATGACTTTTATGAGTCAGCTCTTTGAATGACAGTGCAAAACAGCGCTAACAGTGTAGTCCGATTCCCGAACGAATGACTCTTATGAATCAGCTCTTTGAATGACAGCATTAAACAAACAGCGCTAACAGTGTAGTCCGATTCCCGAATGAATGACTCTTATGAGTCAGCTCTTTGAATGACAGCAAGAAACAAACAGCGCTAACAGTGTAGTCCGATTCCCAAACGAATGACTCTTATGAATCAGCTCTTTGAATGACAGCGTTAAACAAACAGCGCTAACAGTGTAGTCCGATTCCCGAATGAATGACTCTTATGAGTCAGCTCTTTGAATCGACAGGGTGAATCAAACAACGCTAACAGTGTAGTCCGATTCCCAAACGAATGACTCTTATGAGTCAGCTCTTTGAATCGACAGTGTGAATCAAACAACGCTAACAGTGTAGTCTGATTCCCAAACGAATGACTCTTATGAGTCAGTTCTTTGAATCGACAGTGTGAATCAAACAACGCTAACAGTGTAGTCTGATTCCCAAACGAATGACTCTTATGAGTCTGCTCTTTGAATCGACAGGGTGAATCAAACAATGCTAACAGTGTAGTCTGATTCCCGAACGAATGACTCTTATGAGTCACCTCTTTGAATGACAGCAAGAAACAAACAGCGCTAACAGTGTAGTCCAATTCCCAAACGAATGACTCTTATGAATCAGCTCTTTGAATGACAGCGTGACACAAACAACGCTAACAGTGTAGTCCAATTCCTGAACTAATGACTCTTATGAGTCAGTTCTTTGAATGACAGCGTGAAACAAACAGCTCTAACAGTGTGGTCCGATTCCCGAACGAATGACTCTTATGAGTCACCTCTTTGAATGACAGCAAGAAACAAACAGCGCTAACAGTGTAGTCCGATTCCCAAACGAATGACTCTTATGAGTCAGCTCTTTGAATGACAGCGCAAAACAAACAGCGTTAAAAGTGTAGTCCGATTCCCGAACAAATGACTCTTATGAGTCAGCTCTTTGAATGACAGCAAGAAACAAACAGCGCTAACAGTGTAATCCGATTCCCGAACGAATAACTCTTATGAGTCAGCTCTTTGAATGACAGCAAGAAACAAACAGCGTTAACAGTGTAGTCCGATTCCCGAATGAATGACTCTTATGAGTCAGCTCTTTGAATCGACAGGGTGAATCAAACAACGCTAACAGTGTAGTCCGATTCCCAAACGAATGACTCTTATGAGTCAGCTCTTTGAATCGACAGTGTGAATCAAACAACGCTAACAGTGTAGTCCGATTCCCAAACGAATGACTCTTATGAGTCAGTTCTTTGAATCGACAGTATGAAACAAACAGCGCTAACAGTGTAGTCTGATTCCCGAATGAATGACTCTTATGAGTCAGCTCTTTGAAACGACAGTATGAATCAAACAACGCTAACAGTGTAGTCCGATTCCCAAACGAATGACTCTTATGAGTCAGTTCTTTGAATCGACAGTATGAAACAAACAGCGCTAACAGTGTAGTCTGATTCCCGAATGAATGACTCTTATGAGTCAGCTCTTTGAATTGACAGGGTGAATCAAACAACGCTAACAGTGTAGTCCGATTCCCAAACGAATGACTCTTATGAGTCAGCTCTTTGAAACGACTGTGTGAATCAAACAACGCTAACAGTGTAGTCCGATTACCGAACGAATGACTCTTATGAATCATCTCTTTGAATGACAGCGTGACCCCTTTCTCTGTTGTAAAGAGGTTTATAATTCCCAGCCTCATATAACCTCTGTCAGGTTTCTGCTGCATTCAGACACCATGTGCGTCTGTGATCTCAATCCCTATGAAGCACATTTAAATGAGTAAAGAGATTGTTTCTTCTGTAGAAGTGCCATCAATTCTGCTGTTTATCCTTTCAAAACAGACAAATCAACATGCGATAATGTTGCATATACCTGGTTCAATGACCATGGTATTACTGTGCTTGATTGGCCAGCAAACTGGCCTGACCTGAACCCCATAGAGAATCTATGGGGCATTGCCAAGAGTAAGATGAGAGACATGAGACCAAACAATGCAGAAGAGCTGAGGGCCGCTATTGAAGCATCTTGGTCTTCCATAACACCTCAGCAGTGCCACAGGCTGATAGCATCCATGCCACGCCGCATTGAGGCAGTAATTAATGCAAAAGGGGCCCAAACCAAGTACTGAGTACATATGCATGATTATACTTTTCAGAGGGCCGACATTTCTGTATTTAAAATCCTTTTTTATTGATTTCATGTAATATTCTAATTTTCTGAGATTCTGAATTTGGGGTTTTCATAAGCTGTAAGCCATAATCATCAAAATTATATCAAATAAAGGCTTGAAATATCTTACTTTGCTTGTAATGAGTCTATATAATATATTAGTTTCACCTTTTAAGTTGAATTACTGAAATTAATGAACTTTTGCATGATATTCTAATTTTTCGAGTTTCACCTGTATACTGCGTTTTTACTTATAACTTCACACGACATATGAACATAAATTATCACATACCATTATTTAGAGGAGGTGATTATCTTTCAAACGAGTCCACACACAAGATAATCAGATGTATAGATCATTAGATAATCCACATGAAGCACAATGTTACATATGGCCACCAGGAGATGGCGCCAAATACACGACACAGACTCAATGATGACTCAAACGACACAGAATGAAACTAATCCTGTGAAATCTCATTGCTAAAATCATGTCTGCATGCTCTGCAAACCTTTAGTCATTGTTGTGTTTGCATGTGTAATTAGTTCTTCAGAACAATAGAAGTCTCTGGCCTGTACATGAGACACTATTATTGTTGACTTTTTTATGACAAAATTCTTCCTATGTTCCTCATTTGTAAGACGTGTTGGAAAAAGTGTCTGCGAAATTACTATATTTAAATGTAAATGAAAATTATTATCTGTGTGTGTTTTGGATTGTTAGAGCACACAAATGCCGTCCTCATCGGTCTAAAAGACTTAAAACAGTGCAATGAAAAGGGCAAATCTCCAAATATCACTGTTCACACACACACACACACTCTCGCACACGCACACACACACACGCACGCACGCACACGTGTGTGTGTTTGTTTGTGTGTGTGTGTGTGTTTGTTTGTTTGTTTGTATGTGTGTGTGTTTGTTTGTATGTGTGTGTGTGTGTGTGTGTGTTTGTTTGTGTATGTGTTTGTGTGTTCGCGTGTGTGTGTGTGTTTGTTTGTGTGTGTGTGTGTGTGTGTGTGTGTGTTTGTTTGTTTGTATGAGTATTTGTGCTTGTGTGTGTGTGTGTGTGCGTGATTGTGTGTTTGTGTGTGTGTGTGCGTGTGAGTGTGTGTTTGTTTTTTATATGTGTGTGTATGTTTGTTTGTATGTGTGTGTGTGTGTGTCTATGTTTGTTTGTATGTGTGTGTGTGTATGTATGTATGTTTGTATGTGTGTGTGTGTGTGTGTGTGTGTCTATGTTTGTTTGTTTGTATGTGTGTGTGTGTGTGTGTGTGTCTATGTTTGTTTGTATGTGTGTGTGTGTGTGTCTATGTTTGTTTGTATGTGTGTGTGTGTGTGTGTGTCTATGTTTGTTTGTTTGTATGTGTGTGTGTATGTATGTATGTTTGTATGTATGTGTGTGTGTGTGTGTGTCTATGTTTGTTTGTTTGTATGTGTGTGTGTGTGTATGTATGTATGTTTGTATGTGTGTGTGTGTTTGTATGTGTGTGTGTGTGTGTGTGTGTGTGTGTGTGTGTGTGTGTTTGTTTGTATGTGTGCTTGTGTGTGTGTGGAACAAGCTTTGCTTAATCCACGGACACAAACACGCACGCACATTTATTTCTTTTAATTTCCTATTTTGATTCAATATTGAGCTTTGTGTGTTTTTGTGTACTCTTGTTATAGCGTTGTTTATAAATACATGAATGTAATAATTGTAACACTGTTAGATCCAAAAATCTTCTCTGTGGAGGATGTCGTGTAGTTTCAGACCAAAAAGGTAAATGTAAGTCATGTAAATTAGTGTGTTAAAAGTTTATACGGGTCAAATTGATATATTCCAAGTCTTTTGAAGTCACACGATAGCTTTCGGTGACACAAAGCCCCAAATTTAAGTTGTTATTCACTGATAATCTTCCCCTCCGCAGTAACGCTGAAATTTCATTTGCTTTTGTGTATATTAAAATATGCCATGTGAAGACGCGGTGACACCAAACGGCCTTAGTTGTCACAGGTTTTTGACCGACACACTTCCAATTTGCAGAAATATGAACGGTATATGGGAGTTACGGCAGACGGCAGGTTTTTCAGGGAATTCATTCGGTCTTTTCATCATAAACAGACTTGGAATATAGTCATTTGGACTAACTCTATGCGGCTTTCTTGCCCTTTTTAAACCAAAATGATCAAAATTCGGTCTCTCAACAGAATGAATACAGGAAGCTGTCTATGCAGTGTAAGGACTTTGTGGTGGGTGTCCTGGATCTCTGTCGGGATACAGAGGAAGTGGAGGCCATTCTGAATGGTGACGTGGATAAGAACCCCCCCGCAGACCAACAAAGACCCTGTCTGAGCCGGGTCAAACTTGCCATCAAATATGAAGTCAAAAAGGTGAGAACACTCATAGATCTCTAAATGGGCAAGTTTGATCATTAAACAGCAGAAGGTTGTCATTTAATGAAATAATACACAGTCACATGCGCTGTGTGCCACAGTATAAGAGGCGCCTCTATTACAGCAATGTGTACACAATAAACTCAAACCAAAAGCACAAACATAAACACACATGACGGACATGCCCGTTATATTCTCTCTCTCTCGAACCATCGTCACCGGCCGCCTTTATCCCTCGCGCGCCTCATCAGGCCGATTGGGGACGGGGCGAGCGATATTCCGACCCGGCCCCGCCCCCCTCCGCTCCACAGTAATCAGTACCAGATTACATTTCAGAAGTAATCCACCCAACGCTGTTTAATGTACAGCTCTATACTTTGACTGTACGTCTCTTTTAATGTATTTTTATGTCTCCTAAGGCAGTCAATTAACTTTGAAATGAAAAAAGATCAAACAAAGATACTGACTGTGGCAGCGGGATCCGTCATGTCATCGATCACTAGTGGGTGTTTAAAGAGATCACAACCTCATTAACCAGGTAATGTGGGGTTAATTACCACTGTTGCCCCAGTTTCACTTTAAATAAACTCATAAGTGCCCAACGTGCCCTTTTTATTCCATCCAAAATCACTTGAATGCACATCATAATTACAATTTCCAAACTCGTATGTAGGAATTCCCCCGGAGGACTTGAGGACGGCAAAAATGTCCTTAACAATTATTCAAGCGGGACTTTCGGCCTTTATAAAGGATGCATGTCCAATCATTTCACATTTAGCTTTTAAACATTATGCTGATCAATCCGCTTCAAAAATGATGCAGATTAAAATACTAATTATGCATGCATACAAATGAGTGATGAGACTAATCATCTAGTTTATTCAGACGAGGGTTGTATATGAGAGTATATGAGAGTATATGAGAGTATATGAGAGTATATGA
>NC_068294.1:42620860-42633360 GCF_025860055.1 Xyrauchen texanus
AGATTGCCATGGCAACCATAGTTTGTGTGAAAATACCATAGTTACCACCGTTGTTGATGAGTGAATCTCACAAAACTGGTCAATAATATGTCGATGTTATAAAACGGTTCTCCGGTTCTCCAATACGCCTCAGCCAGGTCCTCGGCCATTCCTCCACCCTCTAACGGACGACAGCCGCACCTCCCTGGCGGATCGAATGCAGGCCTCCAGCCTCCAGTGGACGGAAGGGGTCTCCTCCACCCCTGGCAGAGGCCCTGACCACTCCAGGCATTTGGTTAGGAGCCCCTCTTCCCCTCGTGGTTGGCGGCCATTCCTCCGCTCTCAGACGGCCGGGCTCCTCCGTCCCCCATCGGATGGCCACGGCTGCTCCGCTAGGGTGGATGGTAGTGCCGAGGACTCTACTACGGTGCATCCCTCCTCCTTCCCGGGTTTCGGCACCAGTGTAACAGAGTTCAATCGAGAGGAGGCGAGAACCGGCATGATAATATAGATAATAGTTTAATATGAAACTGAACCAAAAAGACAAACACACACAGGTGACAAACAGCTGCCCGTAACTCTCTCTCTCTGTCACACTGCCGTCTCCGGTCGCCTTTATCCCTCTCAGGCTTCATCAGCCTAATTAGGGCCCGACCTCCGCCTTGCCACAGATATTGATTAAAGTGAGTAAATATAACTTAATTATACATTTAAATTAAATTAAACATTTCAGTTAATACAGTAACTCTTGATACTTCAATACATCATAAAACAAGAAGTTATTAAACGTAACAACAAAATCAACAATAAAAATGGTGTCAGAATTTGCAAACAGATTGTAGTCGAAGAATTGATGCATTTCTATGCCCAGCCTTATTTTTTTGAACGGAGCTCTCAGAAATCAAACCGAAACATTGAGGAGCTACAGGACGCCACAGTCACTCCGTGTCTGAACCTGACGGCAAACGTCACACAATAAAACATCTATTTTCTATGTTAATCAGAGATTTTGTCCTAACCAGCCGTGACGAGCGACGGAACATTCTATCGATCGCTTGTTTTCTATTTTCGGCATTGTGCGGGTAACTGTCCACTGTAAACTGGCACTGGTCCAGAAACATTCAATAAAATAAGGCTGGGCATAGAAATGCATCAATTCTTTAACTACAAACTCTTGTATGACATGTTCAGTAAGTTCTGTTCTGTGTGCAGTTGTGTTCTGTTGTTAATATCATTGTTTTTAGATAAACAAAACGAGTTTGCTCTTGAACGCCCCAATGTCGCGAGGGGCTGCGTGAACTGTTGCTCTCATGTCCTATCATGAACGCACACAGGAGATCAACGGTCAGTGAACATTTACACTAAATAATACATTAGATTTCAATTAAAATCTTATTGTATGATTTCATAACAATCATGAGTCTCATGAATAATTAATTAGACTTCTGAATGATACTTTTGTGTTCTTTTGAAGCTTGAAGAGATGGTCACAATAAACTGTCATTGTATGACATCACTGAGCACAACATTATTTCACAGTTTCTCCCTTTGTGTTCAGAAAAAGACAGAAAGTCGTGAAGGGTTTTAACAATACAGGGGTGAGTAAACAATGACTGAACTTTAATTAACTTTAACTAATCATATAAGTACAAATGTAGAAATTACTTAATAATTTCAAGTTCCCACTTTAACTTATTCAATGTAGAAAATGCTTAATCGTTTCTGCTATATTAACTTCACCACAAAATCATGCTTTTTTCAGTGTAATACAGGAAGAATGAGACTCACCATTGAAATTGATTACACACAAATAACTCATAAATAATATGTTTTTTCTCTTTTGAATTTGGGATGAAATGTGACCTGGAATTGTTTTTGTGAGATTTACCCATGGAGGACGAAACCTGCAAAAATAAATAAATACATGTAATAATAAGAAAATAAATAAAGGAATAAATGTCTTGATTAATCAAATATAATTAGTTTTTAATCAAATTTATTCCTGAATTTATTTATTTTTGAATAACTTTTTTTTTTTCCTTTATTATATTCTCTTTTTCTAATAAATATATGTGGGAATAAATAATATAAATAATAAAAAATAAAAACAATGCAAAATAAATGAATAAATAAGAATACAAATAAAGTTAAAAATAAATAATAATACAATAATAAAGGAAAAAAGTCATACAATAATAAATTCAGGAATAAATATAATTAAAAATGAATTATATTTGTTTTATCATGACATTTATTCCTTTATTTAATTTCTTAATATTGCATTTATTTATTAATTTTTATATTAAGTTACCAAAGCTTTATTGTAGGAGCATTAATTACTGAAGTAAACGTGGTATTTGGGTGAAAACTATGTTTCAAATGGTGCATCTCCATTAGGCTGCTGTCTGTGAGTCTGTAGAAAGGGTTTTATATTGTGTTGTTTTTATAAATCTGGTCATTTCGGTAGGTTCAATCATTAGGATGTGACAATTCAGAAACTGTTGGAGTAAGCTTTATTAGCTCAGATGAAATCTGTGGTTTGCATGACCAGTTTGACCTCACGGTTGCTCATTACAACATATGAATTCTACTATAAATCTTCCAGAGCTTTATTTATAGCCATATTTGTGTACTCATTATTAATCGCTGGTCATTAATAACTATGTATGACTATGTGTGGAATGGAATACTTGCATACTGCTAACTGCATACTTCATAGTGTGCTCTGCTGTATACCACACACTGATTTTGGCTAAATCATCCAGGTATTCAGTGCATACAGAAAATACACATACTGTGCCCAGGATACAGTACATACTGCATACGAATGAAATAGTGTGAGTGGAATAGCAGTACGCCATTCTGAAAAACACAATGCGATGTTATCTTCTCTTATCAATGCTGCTATCTGCTGGTGCAAAACTGATATCACAGCTGGTGAAAACATCAAGCTCTACACACACTGGCCACATGCAATGAGAGAGAGTGAGAGAGAGAGCGAGAGAGAGTGCGAGAGAGAGTGAGAGAGAGAGTGAGAGAGAGAGAGAGAGAGTGAGAGAGCGAGAGCGAGAAAGAGTGAGAGAGAGAGGGAGAGTGAGTGAGAGATAGAGAGAGAGAGTGAGAGAGCGAAGAGAGAGAGAGAGAGAGAGAGAGAGAGAGAGAGAGAGAGAGAGAGAGAGAGAGAGACTCTGACGGTGTATGTTCATTGTGTTCAGTGAGAATCTTTGAACAAAGTCGTCATCAGAATTCTCCACCTTTGAGTTTCTCACTCTGATTCTCTTTGAGGTCAAACCTTCAAACTCCAAACACACATTATTTACATTTTCCTTTCAATTTGAATCAAAGACAGAATTCTTATCAAATTATGGGATGCTGGTGGTCCTGTCTTGATGTTATCTCCATAAGTGAATAAAGTTTCTACACTTACATTTGGACGTGGTAATAATATGTTTTGGACATGGTACCATGATATTATCATGATTTTGGCATTACCGTGTTTTTGGTATTGCTGTTTGAGTTACTGTAGTGCCCATATAGGGCAGGGCGGCTGTGGCTCAGTTGGTAGAGCGGATTGGCCACTAATCGCAGGGTTGGTGGTTCGAATCCCGGCCTACATGACTCCATGTGCCGAAGTGTCCTTGGGCAAGACACTGAACCCCAAGTTGCTCCCAATGGCAGGCTAGTGCCTTCCACGGCAGCTCTGCCATCATTGATGTGTGAATGGGTGAATGAGTTACCATTAAGGTTAAGAAGGCGCTATATAAGTGCCTTTACCATATAATACCATGTTTCTGGGACACTGCCATGATGGTTTTACCATGTATTTATTTTTTTTGAATGGTACCATTACGTTACTGTTTCTTGGTGGTAGTACCAATATAACACCACGTTTTTTTAGACATGGAACAATGAAATTACCACGTTTGTTGCAATATTGTACCATGGTATTACCATGTTTTTGGGACACCATTTGTTTTGTCGACACTATATTTTTTGTGGTATGTAGCCCCCCCTTAATACTCACAGGTATCCGGTATGCTCCTGCTCGATCAGGTGCGGCCTGTGGCACGTCGGGGATCCGGACCAGTGTCTTCACCTCCATTGTGGGGCACTAGTCCTTGATGTGCCCATGTTCCCCAAATCTCCAGCAGACAGACCCAGATTTCATGCCCACACCTGCGGCAGCGGATTCACCAACCTGTGGGGAGAGCAGAGAGTGTTAGGGCAACCCGACGTGTTGAACGGTTCATGGGACCGGGGAACTGGTTTTGACACATGATTCCCCATTTCTGGGGAACCAGAACAGGATGGGGGAATTAGAGGGGGATAGACGGGAGAGAGAGGGAGAGAGAGAGAGAAGAGGATGAGGGCTCATCAGCCCCTGAAAACACCAGCATATAGTCCTCAGCGACGCCAGGTGGTGGCACTGGACCCACTCTCCCGTTCCTTTCGGTAGCCGGGCGATGAGCTGCTCTAGTACCACCAGATCAAGCACTCCCTCGTCGTCACGTTCTTTAGCCAGCAGCCCCCTTCAGAAGGTGTCACAGAGCTGTTGGGTTAATGCGAACGGGTGGGCTTTAGCCAACCCATTGCAGGATGGCCTTCTTCAAGTCCTCGTACACCAGGAGGTTGGCCACAGGAAGATGTTGGGCCACGAGTTGGGCTTCCCCGGACAACAGCGGGAGTAAGCGGGCCACTTACTGGGACCTCGGCCAGTTCCATGCATCAGCCTTCTGCTCAAAGAGCTCGACGAAAGCCTCAAGGTCATCTTGAGGTCCCCATCTTGGAAAGCGTGACGTGCGGCACAGCCATAGTTGGGTGCGGGGATCCTGGCTGAAGACCCCTCCTGGTGTACTGAGCTCCGTTGTACCTGCCGGTCCTCCACTTGAGCCTGAAAGATTGCCTGGAACTGCGGCTCCTGTTCCAGATACAGCTCAAGCAGAGACTGATGTTGCACTTGGTGGATGCTGGCGAGGGTCTTGAATACTTCGGGCATCTGCGAGAACTCCATGATGGTGTTTTCTTCCTCCTAATCCCGGATTTCGGCACCACTGTGGCAAGTCTCTTGTTCTCTTCGGGATGGGGGATTAGGGAGCCGGTAAACAATCCAACGTAAGGCTTTATTCACACACTTTTCGGTGACACACATAAACTTATGCTTTTCAGCATTACAAATGCACACACACACACACACACACACACACACACACACACACACACACACAAATGATCACGGCTTAGTGCATCTCTCTCTCTCCACTCCAGTGGTCTGGATTGCCCTTTATTCCATCTCCAGCTCTCACTGCAACACAAAACAACTGTTAGAGATAATTTACCACAGGTGTCAATCCTTACCACTCTTCCACTCCCAGCCTCGCTCTCCACAGAAGTTGCTCGGCCACGGCCACATCACCGCACTATGTTTTTTTTTGTGGAGATATCATACCTTGACATTGATATGTCTTTTGGGTACCATAGTATTATTATGGTTTCCTGAAGGTTGTACCAGGATAATACCTTGTTTTTAGGAAAAATTAACCATGCTATTATCATGGTTTTTGGACACTGCTATTATGTTAATACCATGGTATTGTCTTCAGTACATTGAGTACAATGTAAATATGATGTATGAATATGGTTATCATTTAATGACAATAACCCTTGTATTACCACTACTATCCCATAATACTGCTACAGTGTTTTTTGCAAATGTTCTCTGTCTGTCTCAGCGAGGAACAGGTGGAGACCATCAGATCCACAGATCATCTCAGAGGGTCTCTACGCCATCGCGGTGGTCCTAAGCTTCTCCCGTATCGCTTACGTCCTCCCCGCCAATGAGAGCTTCGGCCCGCTACAGATCTCACTCGGCCGCACGGTGAAGGACATCTTCAAATTCATGGTCATCTTCATTATGGTCTTTGTCGCCTTTATGATCGGCATGTTCAACCTTTACTCATATTACCAGGGGGCCAAATATAACCCAGCATTCACCACGTGAGTGACACATATTTGTTTTTACATTGTGATAGGGATGTTAAATTGACTTCTATTGATCTTACAAGTGACATGTATAATTCTGGGGCTTTCTCCCATTCCAATGTGTAGAGTGACAAGTTATCCATCGGTACGTTGAGTGTAAACACTAACTCTCCTGTTATCTTGTTTTAACGTGACTGCTTGTTCTGAAGCGGTAAGATCTGATTTGTATTCTCCGCACACATTTGTCAAGCTCACGAGAGAATGGCACGGCTGTTATCTCTCCCATATCGCTCGGCAAATTATTTTTGTTTTAAGATCCGGACAGCTTGTTTTAAAGTGGAACTCAGTGGTCCATCCTCATTTAAGAGCAAACGGAAAGAGCCTCATGGGGCTTTTCTCTATTTTAAAAAAACAAAGCGCTCCATAAACTGTTCAAAAATGCTCCCCATTACAGAAGGAAGCCTGGAGATCTTGAAACCAAGTTCCTAAATCAACACACTTAGATGTCTTGAATGTTTAGACAGAAAAACAGACTCAAATGGGAGGCTTGTTGATATACTGTACAGTAAGAGTGCAGAGCTATAACAGCGAATTTTATGATAAACACGAAACAGCATTCACAGCCGTAATGTGACGAGTAGTTCTGAGTGAAATGAGATATTCGATGTGGAAAAAATCAACCTGGTATTTTTATATTGCTTGTTGTACTTATCGTACGTAACACTAGAGGCGCTAGTGACTTTTATTGACTTTCACACAAATCACGAGTAAAAAGGCAGATTATCAGTTCATAAACACTTACTTTTCACCCTGTTCCTCACACAATACTGTCTTATATGACACATAAACACTTTAACTATAGCCACGGTTGGGGAGTAATGGATTACGTATTTAAAATTCAAATATAGGTAACCGTATTCCGCTACAGTTACAATTTAAATCATTGGTAATTAGAATACAGGTACATTCTAAAAGAATTGAAAAAAAAATTATTGTCATTTGTATCATTTAATATTTAAACTATCCAGTTGGAAAACATTTATACATATAAATAATCTAAAGTGCATTTGAACAGCGGTGAAACACTTTCTAATGATGTGTTACATTCATACGAGATGACAGAGAAGTACGTTTGGAGCACAAGAAATAGAAATAACCTTGTGTAAATTGTTAGCTTTATGCTAAGCTAAAAGGCTATTTCTAGCCATTTTACATGCACATGTTGCCAGACACGATCAGTATTTATTATCAAGAAAATTCACGTTGGATCATAATTTATTTTTTCCTAGTAAGACCTTTGATATTAGGGCAAAAATCTTATTCTTGATAATAATTTTTGTATTGTTTTCCTGTAAAGATATCTAAAAATCCTTAAAACCAAATCAATATGATTGATCTTGTTTTAGACACAACACTGCATGAGATATTTTGGGTTTTTCAGAGAATGTATTTTTAACATGTACATTTTCAGTTCGTTTAGGTTTGAGGTTTAGGGTAGGGGGCTCGGTTTTGTTGTTTTAACCCTTCGAGCTCTGAAACTGTTTTTAACGATTTCCTGTTTCAGTTGCATACCCAAAATGAGAGGCTTAAAACTCGACCAAAAAAAACAACAAAAAAATAATAGTTTGACGTTATATATCTCAGTGTGTAAATAAGGTGGCTCTGAAAAAAACTGCTTATGTTTTGTTCCCAATCATGTCAACTGTGTCTGAGAACAATTGCGTTGATACGATAAAGCAATCATAAGTTATAACTTTACAATAATAATGTATCAAAGTGTCCAAAGCCAAATAACAAATAAAAGATAATAACAGTACATAAGAACTAATTCCACATGCAAACACAACAATGACTAAAGGTTTGTATAGCATGCAGACATGATTTTAGCAATGAGATTTCACAGAATGAGTTTCATTCTGTGTCATTTGTGTCATCATTGAGTGTGTGTGTTCTAAATGGAGAGTCAGGGCGGGCGGGAGGGACGCGTGCGAGGAGGTGTTGATTTTAATCCTGCAGAGATAGAGATTGCTTTTAGGACACAATGAGCTGCAATCCAGACTTAATCAAGAAAGCGTCCCAGACAGCTGACGGCATGGTTTAATCAGAAGCGGCGAAGGTTAAATGTGTTTAAGCTGTAATTTGATGTGAATCCGGAGGGTTAGCCACACACCTGTCAGGCTGAACGTAACATGCCAGCTTGTGACACTTGATGCAGGACAGAAAACTTGATTTATGTGTTATTTGGAACATTTCACATGTGATGGCAATGGTATGGAAATGCAATTTTCAAGTGTAATATGTGATTAAACAAATAACATTTAATAACATTTGATTAAAGGGACAGTTCACCCATAAATTAGAATTCTCTCATCATTTACTCACCCTCATGCCATCCCAGATGTGTATGACTTTCTAGCTTCTGCAGAACACAAATGAAGATTTTTTTAAGAATATTTCAGCTCTGTAGGTCCATACATTGCAAGTCAACAGGGTCCAAAACTTTGAAGCCCTAAAAGTGCTTTTAAAGGCAGCATAAAAGTACTCCAGTGGTTTAATCCATGTCTTAAGAAGTGACATGACAGGTGTGGGTCAGAAAAAGATCAATATTTAATTCATCTTTTACTATAAATCTCCACATTCACTTTCACATTTTCTTCTTTTGTTTTTTGGCGTATCGCATTCTTCGTGCATATCGCCACCTACTGGGCAGGGAGGAGAATTTATAGTAAAAAAAAAGGACCTTAATGTTGATCTGTTTCTCACGCACACCTGTCATATTGTGGTATATATATTGAGTCATATGGATTACTTTTATGCTGCCTTTATGTGCTTTTTGAAGCTTCAAAGTTCTGGCCACCATTCACTTGCATTGTATGGACCTACAGAGCTGAAAGATGAAGATTTAAAAAATCTTCGTTTGTGTTCTGCAGAAGAAGAAAGTCACTCATCTGGGATGACATGAGGGTGAGTAAATGATGAGAGAATTTTCATTTTTGGGTGAACTGTCCCTTTAACATATTTACATGTGGAGTTCGTGTGTTTGCGCTGTAATTTGTCCATTATATTTCCTCTTATGTCAGTCAACACGAAACAACAATCGCAACCCAATTCACTTCCACAAAATGAGACATTAAATGAGAACAAAATGTTAGGCGGGACCAGTGATCTATATAATTACTAAGATAAATGTTTACTTATGTTGAATTGTAATTACACTCTTATCCAAAATGTAAACACTATAACTGCCCTCTAGTGGCAGAGGTACAAATAAAATGTAGTTTTATAAAATGGATGTTCTATCAAATGTAATTATATGCAATAATATGAGCACAAGTGTATTGAAGTTGATTACATGTGGTTTTATTGCTGTCACTAGAGGGCAGTGTGGTGTCTATGGTAGCCCTGAACAACATCCTGTATGTCCCAGTGGGTTTGATAAAAGTTCACATGGACACTGTGGAAGTCATTAGTTATGAGACAATCAAACACCTCTGCACCTCAAACAAACTTAAGTGTCCTCAGACAGGGTAGATGAAGATAAATGTGGAGGTGTAAGAGTCTATAAATATAACACTACAAAATAGCACAGGAAGGGGAAAAAATGGCTGTGGTGAAACTGTGTTTGCTAATGCTAGTCTGCACTTGTCCCTTTCTCATGGCTACTGCTGGACTGGCTGTTTACTAGGTTAGGTGGTTGTTTGGTTGTTTTTAAAATATACAAAATAAATAAACATGTTTAATGGCAGAATTCCCGATGAGTAACTACACTACCCATGATCCCGAAGAGAAAGATCCACCAATCAGAGAATCAGCAATAGAGCTCTGTAGCTCCGCCCACTCCCATGATGCACTGTGCTTGAGTCACTCTCCCTACACTCTCAAACTACTTATTTATACAGTGTCTGAATATGTTGCTTAAAATTATATTATATTGTTTCTATACTAATGATCAACTACTTGAAATAAATAGTTTGAGATTTTTCCACCGTTCTTACATCCATTTCGTAATATGCAATGCATCATGGGATTGTGTTCATTCCCTCATGAAAGACGTTAAGTGCACAGGCTCTTTTATACAAATCTTTATGTAATCTCTATGGAAAAATGAGGCGGTACTGAAAAATAAGTGGGTGGGCAGACTGGGCACTGTTACGCTCTCTTTGGTTTCTACGTTAATCTATGGGATCTTTTCATCCATTATATTCAACATAAATTGCAGTATTAGCGAGCAAAATCACTGACTTGTTCCAAGCTGGAAGTGCATCTGTTTTGGCCTTCCGTCCACACTGAGATGGCGATGTTGTACGTGAAGGTTTATGAAAACGCACTCCAAAGTGGATACATTTGAAAACGCCGTTTTAGCGTTGTAGCAGGGACTGTGAAAACGGACGCTTTGGAAAACGATGACTCATTTTTAGTCATGTGACCTATCCAACCAAAACAATCAAGATGGCGGCCTGTGTTATAGCGGGCGGCGCTGTTGTGCCTGATACTCACTTTGATAGCATGGTTAAAAAATAAATGTCACTTTGTACAACCTTCACATTGCGTTCCTTGAAAGGCTGAAGGGAAGTTTACTCGAATTAGTGTCCGGCGACGGAACACGAGGACAATCGTGTTTCAGACCGTAAATGCAGCAGGGATTTTCCGCGATGCGCAGTGACACGCTTTAAGTGTTTTCATGCGTTTTAGTGTGGACGTGCAACTTTTAGAAAAATAAATCATAGCGCGAGACGCCTAGTGGGCCTCTCTCCTTCGGCCTCACACACTCTCACTGACACCCCACACCTCCAGGGGCAGCCACCCTCACCTCAGCACTCTTCCTCACCGCCACCCCTCACTCCCTTCGGCCTCACACACTCTCACTGACACCCCACACCTCCAGGGACAGCCACCCTCACCTCAGCACTCTTCCTCACTGCTGCCCCTCACTCCCTTCGGCCTCACACACTCTCACTGACACCCCACACCTCCAGGGACAGCCACCCTCACCTCAGCACTCTTCCTCACCGCCGCCCTCACTCCCTTCGGCCTCACACACTCTCACTGACACCCCACACCTCCAGGGACAGCCACCCTCACCTCAGTACTCTTCCTCACCGCCGCCCCTCACTCCCTTCGGCCTCACACACTCTCACTGACACCCCACACCTCCAGGGACAGCCACCCTCACCTCAGCACTCTTCCTCACTGCCGCCCCTCACTCCCTTCGGCCTCACACACTATCACTGACACCCCACACCTCCAGGGACAGCCACCCTCACCTCAGCACTCTTCCTCACCGCCACCCCTCACTCCCTTTGGCCTCACACACTATCACTGACACCCCACACCTCCAGGGACAGCCACCCTCACCTCAGCACTCTTCCTCACCGCCACCCCTCACTCCCTTCGGCCTCACACACTCTCACTGACACCCCACACCTCCAGGGACAGCCACCCTCACCTCAGCACTCTTCCTCACCGCCGCCCCTCACTCCCTTCGGCCTCACACACTCTCACTGACACCCCACACCTCCAGGGACAGCCACCCTCACCTCAGTACTCTTCCTCACCGCCGCCCCTCACTCCCTTTGGCCTCACACACTATCACTGACACCCCACACCTCCAGGGACAGCCACCCTCACCTCAGTACTCTTCCTCACCGCCACCCCTCACTCCCTTCGGCCTCACATACTCTCACTGACACCCCACACCTCCAGGGACAGCCACCCTCACCTCAGTACTCTTCCTCACCGCCACCCCTCACTCCCTTTGGCCTCACACACTCTCACTGACACCCCACACCTCCAGGGACAGCCACCCTCACCTCAGCACTCTTCCTCACCGCCACCCCTCACTCCCTTCGGCCTCACACACTCTCACTTACACCCCCACCTCCGAGGACCTCCTTACCCGGCGCACCATGCGAACCTTGTGCACCCATTCTTAAGCAGACCTCACCCGGCTTCACTCGGAGTCTCCGCCCCTCCGAGAACCAAACAGCTGGTCCACCAGGGAAAAGTGTATGTATGTCTCAGGAGCTGCCTGCGGCGAGGCCACTGGTCCACCAGCCCAGCTTTGGGGTGGTGTACCAACGGTTGAAGCCGCAAGTAAATTTCTTCAGAAAGCTTGAAAACGTTAGTGTGGATGGAGAGCGTTTTGAAATGAAAACGGCATTTTCAAATGCATCCGGATTAATGTAGACGTAGCCTTAGTCGATATTTAACGCTTATATGAAGGAAATGCTTTCAACATGTTTGTGAGACCTCAGGAATGAATGTAAACATAACTTAAGACTTTCTTGCCTCTGTCTTAAAATTAGCAGGAATGACAGCTTATAGATCACAAAGAAACGTTTAACTAAATACTACATAAATGACCAGCAATGGTGTTAATGACCATTAACCATATAGCTAGCTAACTAGCCTCATTACTTGTTTACATGACAGCATGACTATGTAGCTGCTAGCCTGCTAATACTTCCTAACTAGCTGATTGCATGTGTGTGGTTCAGTTAGCAAGTTGTGTGTATAATTTTGCCGAACTGCTAACGCTTTTA
>NC_068294.1:42640860-42675860 GCF_025860055.1 Xyrauchen texanus
GTCTATCGCTCTCTCTGTCTGTCTGTCTGTCTCTCTCTCTCTTTCTGTCAATTATTCAATTCATTGGGATTTATTGGCATGAAAGTTTCAAAAACAATGTTGCCAAAGCATCATATAGAATAAAATAAAATAAAAGCAAAATACATTTTGTCCAATAACTTGTACATTATATAATATAATTATTAGTCATCTATAAATAACAGCAATATATAAATTATTATTATTATTTATTTGACCACATCTCTCTCTCTCTCTCTCTCTGTAGGAAGATGCTGATATGGAATGGAAGTTTGCACGTGCTAAACTCTGGTTGTCGTACTTCGATGAGGGTCGGACTCTCCCGGCGCCCTTTAACCTGGTGCCCAGCCCGAAGTCCTTCTGCTACCTGATCGTCCGGGTCAAGTCCAGCCTCGTACAACTCTGCAAAGGCAAAGCTCATCGTCATGACAACGAGCTGGAGATGGGCACGCTGAACTCACGGCCAAAGGTAAGAAACAAAGGCTGCATCCCAACTGACATACTTGTTCTACACACTAAAAGTATGTACTTCACTAAGTACATACTTTTATATAGACCGTATGGCATCATTGGGGCCACTAGCAACTAGCACATCATAGAGAATAAACCTGTCAAGAACATTTCCAGGTAATCAAAACAATGAAATAAGAAATTATATTTAGCTTAGAGCCAGAAATGATTATTATAATTAAACCTTATATGGTACCGTGAAGTCATATGGCAGCAATGTATTGTCTTTCACTGTCTCACCTTTCAGAGTGAAAAACTACAACATGATGCATTCTGGGAAACAAAAAGGGTATTCTTTAGTTTAAAGTAACCAATCAGAACCAATTAAGCCTTCTTACGGGGAGATATCTGCTTAAGAGCTTCTCCAACATTTCATCTACATCATGATTTTGTTCCTGCATCTTAGATAAGTTAATTAGATGTTGTTGTTGTTAACTAATGAACGTCATCTAACATAGTTTTGCAGAAAATTTAGAAAATATGAATGTTGCCATATGGCAACGCCGTACCACTGTGAAATTGCACAATACATTTTCTCATTGTGAATGTTTTATAGAGAGTGGAAGCAATTATATCATTGCATTCATTCATTTATTTTAATATAATTGCATTTATGCATAAATAACAAAATCATGATTTGCATTTCTTTTAAGATAAAAACGAACTTGGCAATGTTTTATGGAAAGGGCAAGACTAGTGCACAGTGCTCACTTCTGACTGACAACAGTGAGGATGAACTAGGATCAGTGACAGGGAAAATAATAGACAATATAAACATATAATAACGATGACATCATTTAGTTACACAAAGGATCAATTTAATTCAAAGAGAAATCATTTTGGGGTTTTTTCCTTTGTGGTACTGGGTTGCCATATGGCAACGCTTCCCAATTTAAGTTAAAATAAAAATCACACACACACTGAAGAGCCAAACCATTTTGACTGGTAACAGGTGAAGCGAATAACGTTGATTACCTCCTAACAAGGCCACATGTCAAGATAAATTAGATGGTGAGCGAACAATCAGTTCTTACAGTCAAGGTGTTGAATGCAGGAGAAATGGGCGGGAGTAAAGACCTGAGCGACTTTGACAAAGGCCAAATTGTTATGGCCTGACGACTGGGTCAGAGCATCTCTGAAACGGTAAGGCTTGCGGGGTGCTCCCGGTCAGCAGTGATGGGTACTTACCGACAGTGGTCCTAGGAGGGAGAAACCACAAACCAGAGGCAGGGTGTTGGGCGCCCAAGGCTCATCGATGCACGAGGGCAATAAAGGCTATCCCGTCTGGTCCGAACTGACAGAAGGTCTACTGTGGCACAAGTCACAGAAAATGTTAATGATGTTACGGGAGGAATGCGTCACAACACACAGTGCATCGCAGCTTGCTGTGTATGGGGCTGCATAGCCGCAGACCAGTCAGAGTGCCCACGATGACCCCTGTCCGCTGTCGAAAGTGCCTACAATGGGCACGCGAGCATCGGAACTCAACCTTTGAGCAGTGGAGGACGGTCACCTGGTCTGATGAGTCACATTTGTACATATGTACACATCACGTGGACGGCCGTGTACATATGCACCGTTTACCTGGGGAAGTGATGGCACCAGGATGCACTGTGGGAAGACGACAAGCCGGTGGAGGGAGTGTGATGCTCTGGGCAATGTTCTGCTGGGAATACCTGAGTCCGGCCATTCACGTGGACATGAGTTTGACACGTGCCACTTACCTAAACATCGTTGCAGACCAGATACACCCCTTCATGGCAACGGTATTCCCTGATGGCAGTGCCCTCTTTCAGCAGGATAATGCGCTCTGCCACACTGCACACAATGTTCAGGAATGGTTTGAGGAACATGATGAAGAGTTCAAGGTGTTGCCCTGGCATCTGTGGGATGTGCTGGAAGAACAAGTCCGATCCAATGTGGCTCTATTTCACAACATACAGGACATGAAGGATCTTCCAGATACAACAGGACACCTTCAGAGGTCTTGTAGAGCCCATGCCTGAGCGGGTCGGCACTGTTTTAGCGGCACACAGAGAACCAACATCATATTAGGCAAGTGGTCATAATGTTTTGGCTAGTCAGTGTATGTATACAGTGTATATATATATATATGTATACATTGAAACATAATGTGTATTGCGTACCATACAGGGTTACAAATCGTTAAGTCTATATGCAGTATAATTTGGAAAATTGGCATCTCTTTCAGCATGATCGTGATCGATCAAATCTCAGGAGCAGAGAGCTGAATACCACAAAGAAACCAATCAAAAACCCAACACGCTATCAGGTGAGAGACTAAAACAAAAGACAATTCATTATGACTTCAACATGCATGACCCTATAACTGAAAATCTTTCTCCCCTTTATCTGTCCGTCTGTCTGTCTGTCTCTCTGTGTCGAACAGAAGATAATGAAGCGTTTGATTAAGCGGTATGTTTTGAAGGCTCAGGTCGACAGCGAGAACGATGAAGTAAATGAAGGTAAACATCCACTGAATTCATTCTAGGATCTGTGTTTTGTACCCCAGATTGAAGAGGCATACTGTTTGCATTTGTGTTTGTGGAACAGTATGTGTCTTATAATTATAAGCTCCCATCAGAGCTTGACGGTTGCAGCTGTAAACACACAGAACACACACACACACACACACACTCACACACACACGCACACACGCACACAGAGAGAGAGAAAGAGAGAGCTTAAAAGCTATTTTCATGAGGACCTCTCATAGTTGCAATGTTGTTTCACAAAGATAATGATATTAACTATGCCCAAACATGACCCATTACCCATAAACCCCTACACCTACCCCTTACACAAACCTGTTGACATCAGTAGATTTATAGCAAAAATGTATTGTGCATCTCATCTCATGATATCAGATTCACTGAAGAAGTTGGTCTGCACTTATATAGCGCTTTTTTTAACCTTAGAGGTTACCAAGCGCTTTACACTGTGTCCCATTCACCCATTCACACACTCATAACCCAATGACAGCAGAGCTGACATGTAAGGTGCTAGCCTGCCATTGGGAGCAACTTGGGGTTCAGTGTCTTGCCCAAGGACACTTCGGCATGTGGAGTCATGTGGGCCGGGAATCGAACCATCAACCCTGCGATTAGTGGCCGACCCGCTGTACTACCTGAGCCACAGCCGCCCCAAGTTATGTGAAGCTTTCCTTTAAAAGCTGCATGTAACTGGTAAAGTTGAACCTATTGTGTTAGCCAATTGGTTTATTGGCAGGTTAAAGGGCGTTGTTGCGCCACTAATCTAATTTGAATGGATGAGTGTTTACACTAGGAACCCAACATGGTCACATGTGTTTTTTGACCACTTTTGGTTGTGGTTTAAACTCTATGGGCCCGCCTGCGGGTCCAAAATTGGACAATATATCACAAAACAAGTATATGCTTAAAATGTTAAAGTTCCTGTATACTAAAGTTAGGTTTATGAGGTATCATTTGAAAGCTTAGAATCTGAACTTTCAGAGAATACCATCACTTAAGGCCTGAAAACATTTGTGTCGCAAATTAGCGCCACCTAGATGTCATGTGACCGAAATATTATTATGAATATAAAAGTCTTTCTCATAGCACGCAAATGGGCAAGTCAGATATCAAATGAAAGCTCTCATTCTCAGGAATGTGATTATTCAGATCTTTCAAGCTTCATCCACCAAACTCAGCACAGACATTCAGACTGTTCTGGAATAGTGTGCCATGTCCTTTCTAACTGATCGGACAGAAAAATCCCATAGACTAACACCCTGTCTAATCCTATACTACACTTTGAAAATTCATACACTTCATGGCTGAGTGCAGATGAGTGCAGAATACATTTTGTAAGTGCGTAGTGTATTCAAATTACGCACCAGCCAACTTCCATTCTAGCGGTTCTTTATGGATATCTGTGGTGTTGATGTCAAAGTGTAATTAGCTAGCGAAGTGGATTTATAGGTTAAAGAGTTGCCAAAAGCAATCATGAGTATTTTAAAGTGTTCAGGGGGTGTCATAACAACTGGAAAACAGAGGGGGGAAATTTTAAAACAAGAGTACTTCAGGGTACTTCATAAATACACAAGATATTCATGCTGTGGACGTGCTGATTTTCTGAATTACACATATAATGATTAAACGCTTGTATTATGAAAAAGTGTAGTGTGCCACAGCTGTCTGAATCTGATCTGCCAGGTCGAATTTATCTCCGTGGGTGTCGGTAAAAACGAACGTTTAGAGTGGCAGAAAAAAACACCTCATGAGCATTTTCACGTAGTAAAGGACTAACAGCATCAACTCTTGGTGAAAAATACTTTCTGTGCTCACGCACGTAATCCATTTTGATCAGCTTTTCTCAGTAGCTTCAATACAAACAGGAAGTTAGATGACATAATTCTGAAGAGCGGAGCGTGGAAAAGGGGCGGGGCTGAATAAGGTGAATAGTGTTACATTGATGGAATGTTCAAATGGGCCAATGTATTGCTCATTAATTCAAACTCAAACTGTCAAAAATTCAAATGTAACCCACAAATGTAAACAAACTTTTCAAACTTGTTTAAACTGTCAGAGAACCAAAATCAAAGTTCCAAATATGTTGCCCTGAATAATTTGACAGGCATGTAATGCTTTCTCTTATTAAGTGTGTGTGTGTGTGTGTGTGTGTGTGTGTGTGTGTGTGTGTGTGTGTGTGTGTGTGTGTGTGTGTGTGTTTGTTTGTTTTACAGGCGAGCTGAAGGAGATCAAACAGGACATCTCAAGTCTGCGCTACGAGCTTCTCGAAGAGAAGTCTCAGGTGACAGGAGAACTCGCTGACCTCATACAACAGCTCAGTGACAAGTTCGGCAGAAACACCAAAAAACAACCTTGAGACCAGGATAGAGAGAACGAGAGAGAGAGAGAGAGAGAGAGAGGACATAGTTTAGGTACAGTGCCCCCCAAAATGTTTTTGGACACTTAAGTCTCACTTATAAATGTCTGAATGTCATTGCATTAGATAACAAAATATCAAAACAAGAGGCTAGGACACATGTATACACTTTAGGGGAAGTGAATTCATATATTCACTAAAAATCACCAAGACTCCAGTTGATAAAAAGAGATTGAGCAAAACTGTCACCGTTTGTGAAGACAAAGGGGTTTTATAAACAAAAGGGAACAAATCCAAACATAAACTACCCTGAAGAGGAGAACACAATCCAAGCTGGAAGCCCGCTGATGCTGGGCTGGGGCAGAGGAACAGGATTCAGGACCGACTGGAACAGGGACACGAAACAAGACGAACTGGCACTCGACAGCACACACGAGGAGACTAAAAAAGGGAGAGAAATCAAACCGGTTAACAAGAGGACCGGCGAGGCAAATTAATTAATAATGGGCAAACAAGGAGTCGGGGTATGATGCAAGACCGAGAGACACAAGGCAAAAACAGAATTGGCACGAGTGCACATCGCCAAGATAATAGGCAACATGCGCCCATGCCAACCGACGAGAGAATGCACGGCAACATTAACAAAGCAGGGGCTTGCATTCTCACACGAGACACAACCCGAGCGTACATCGCGAGGCAAAAACTATGCGATGCACGCCAAGGGCGGCAAAAAAGAGACAGGACACTGGTGCGAGAGTTCGGCCACAAATAAACCTCAGACAGAAGTGACCAAACCTCAGCTCAACGTGAAGACAGATCGCGACCCGGGCGTGCCGCCCAAAACGAGTGCAATGCGCACCCACGGTCGCGAAGGACAGACTATTGTCTCGAGTGCATCCCGCCGAGATGTCATAAGCGCAATCCACTCACGCCGATAAGAGACAAGACGTGGAGCACGAATGTCCGGACCCCGACAGCAAAACCGAAACGAACTGACAGGGAAGTCCGTGTCCAAACACTATCCTCCGGACATGAAAGACGAGACCGACCGATGAGCGCACGGCAGGAAACCACAACACAAAACAATGATGTCATGATCCTGTCACACAAAAACCAAACCCACAGAGTGACACCACCGTGACAAACTGGCTCCGAAAAGTATAGGTGAGTCTGAGAAAAGCCCCAGCAGCACTTGAGGCACGCAGATGACACTTTATCAAATGCAACAACATTCAGACATTTTCAATGTTAGTGAAAATGGCATGTTGCAGCGTTAGTGCATAAAGGAAAGTAGTGCTGTTTAGAAAATGCATTTAAAAGCCACATAAAACTCAGACTCACTGAACTACATAATTATGAGTCGAATAAAAGAGCTGTCCTGTTGTGATGCAGATCGGAGCTGGTTTGTTTGATTCAAGGCTCACAACTCTATTGATGCATTATCTAAAATCAACATGCTAATAGGCGCTTTTATGAGAATTCTCCTCACTAAACATCTTCCAAAAGAAAGAGAGATGAGACAAAAGAAAGAGGAGAGACAAATGGAGACCAGACAAAGGGTGCAGGGTCACAGCTGGTATGCAGACACTGTTTCATCTCTCGTAAGAGTCATTTCCTGTTCTGAGAGATAACATCTCACACGAGAGAGAGGAATATTATTGGAGAAAAGACCAATAAAGGCATTTGATGAAAACACTGTGATATGGCGATTTATTGTATGATATAATGCAAAAAACATTTGAACTATTTACAGTAATAGTCAACTATACTACACTTGACTAAATGTATGTTTTCCATGATCTTTAAAACCTTAGATGAGATTAATTGTGCCTACATATCAATTTTCTGTCATGAGTTGGAGCAGATAGTGAAGGAAATGAGTTATCAAGTGTCCAGCATACATGGGAACTCTTTCAGTGCATAGCATTTTTGGTTGCTGCATGATTTCCGTAATTTCGTTTTAGTTTTGACGACTTCACTATTATTCTAAAATGTGGAGAATAGTAAGTCATGAGAAGGTGTGTTCAAACTTTTGACTGGTGATTTAAGTCTAATTGGCAGAAACACAATGAAAAGGTTCATTAAAGTCACTATAGTATAGACAAACACAATGTGCTTAAGCTAACAACACAAAAACAATTATAATCTTTGTATAATAATGTCTTTATTGAACACATCCCATTAAACATCCACAGTGTTGTGGAAAAAGTAAGTGAACCCTTTGATTTAATAACTGGTCGATCCTCCATTGGCAGCAATAATCTCAATCAAGCCTTTCCAGTCGGTAGATGTGGATAATGGATAAGACCTCGTTCAGAAGAAATTTTGGATCATTCTTCCTCACATAACTGCTTCAGCTCAGACATATTCTCAGGATATCTGCTGTGAACGGCTCTCTTGAGGTCATTCCACAGCATCTCTATTGGGTTAAGGTCTGGACTCTGATTGGGACACTCCAAAAGTTAAATTTTCTTTTTTTGAAGCCATTCTGTAGTGGACTTACTTTGATGTTTAGGGTTATTTTCCTGCTGCATCATCCAACTTCTACTGAGCTTCAGCTAGCACAACAACCCTGACATTATCCTGTAGGATATCTTGATCAACTTGGAAATTCATATTTCCCTTGATGATGGCATGTGGTCCAGGCCCCGAAGCAACAAAGCAGTCCCAAATCAAGATGCTCCCTCCTCCGTACTTCACCATTGGGATGATGTTTTTATGTTGATATGCGGTGCCCTTTGTATGCCTTAGTTTCATCATAGCATTGTGGAGTGTCAATGTGGTCTTTGGCAAACATTAGGCAATGTTTTTGTTGGAAAGCAGCGAGTTCCTTCATGATGTCCTGCCATGAACACTATGCCCGTTTAATGTTTTCCGTATAGTAGACTCATGAACAAAGATGTTAACCAGTTCCAATGATTCCTTCAAGTCTTTATCTGTCACTCTAGGGTTCTTTTTACCTCATTGAGTATTCTGCAGTGCCCTTTGTGTCATCTTGGCCGGACGGCCACTTCTAGAGAGAGTACCCACAGTACTAAATCATCTACATCTATAGACAATTTGTCCAACTGTGGACAGATGAATATCTAAGCTCTTCAAGATAACTTTGTGCAATGCAACATTTCTTTATCGTAGGTCTTCTGAGATCTCATTTTTGCGAGGCATGCTCCACGTCAGCAGATGCTTCTTGTGAATAGCGAACTCAAAATGTCAGAGTGCTTTTTATAAGTTAACGTAGCTCTAACCCACACCTACAATCTCGTTTTATTATCTAGATGCCAGTTTTGCCAACTCATGACTCTAAATAGCTTTTGTTGACGTCATTAGCCAAGGGGTTCACATAATGTTTCCCAACCTACACTGTGAATGTTTGAATGATGTACAAGAACAATAAAAAAGTTTATTTTGTTAGTTAAAACTGATTGTGTTTGTTCATTATTGCAGCTTAGATGCAGTTCAAACCCGATTTTAAGACCCATTTATACATAATTGCAGGAAATTCCAAAGGGTTCACATACTTTTTCTTGCCACTTCATATCTGAATATATTACTTTTGTTTCACTACCAGTAAATTAATTATAAATACCCAATGTTTCAGAAGCCTATTTTTCACCTGTATGAAGAAAATCATGACAGAGCAGCATCTTGTGCTTATTTTAACTCAAATTAAAAAGTTTTAAATTGACTCCATTTGACTGTGAACATTTATTCAAATGTGCAATGAAATGAACAGTATGCGTGTGTCTTGAGGTGCATTTTTAGCACATTATTATTTGAACACAGCAGTACGGAAGATCAAAAAGATTGCCACATGAAAATTACACAAATGTGTTTCAGGGGGGGTTGTGCTTATTATACGTCATCCCATTGTGACATCAACCGACAACTTCCATTTTAATACATGGGTTTAAGTTGTTTCCACTGTAACATCCCCATTCCATTAGTGTCACTGCTCAACATATAATGGACCATTATACAATATCTACCATGCGAGGAGACACTGTCCTCAAGCACACATTGCTTAACACCTGTGACAGGTATTTTATAACCCTGTCAGGGCGACCATGCCAGAAGATATTTACACTAGGGCTGGCAAGTATACGAATGACAAAATAACTAGTGTAGAGTCTCAGGTGTGACAGTTGCCATGGCATCAACAGCCGGAGTTCTCGGAGATGGTGACCAGAACGGGACAATCAAGCCATCATTTTGTTTATCTGACATGATGTGGCACTTTTATATGAAAAGGCAGCGTTCGCTCGCAGTGTCAAAGGATTTATACAGTGTGATTTATTTGTGTCTCTGTGTGAGGGAAATAATGATGGGACTGTCTGCTGGTTTGTCATGTCTCAGGGCAGATAAACATGACATTTTGTTGTAATGTAGCAACATATTACCATAGAAATTCCATCCACAGTTTTAGTGGCGTTTGCGAAGGCATGCATTATTGTTCATGATTACGGTTTAGGATTTTAGCATTAAAAAATGTTAAAATTAGCACTTATTTTGTACGTTGTACTTGCTTATTTTGATTATTTGGGGGGTTACCTCCCCCCATCCTCCTTGGAATCTATGTCTCTGGCATTAGGTGCATTATTTTAAATAAATTCCAGATACAATTTTGAAAATCATCCATTTAATTGCAAACATGTAACTTGTAATATTATTCGCATGTGCTAATGCTCATGTTAAAACATAAAAATGTGTACAACAAAGTCTCATGATATCTTGTAACCATTTTTATACATAAGCCAGGCATGTGAGGTATCATTTGAAATCTCAGAATCTGAACTTTTCAGAAATATCCATCACTTCTGCATTTATATGACTTAAAAATAACAAAGTAAGGCCTCAAAACATTCACGTTGAAAATTAGCGCCCCCTAGAGGAAATGCGATAGACTTTAATTTTTTTCACATGGACAAGTCATATATCAAATGAAAGCTCTCATTCTCAGGAATGTAACCGTATAGATTATATTTTTGCCCTAATACCACAGTTCAAAAGATTTTCAAAAGAATCACAAAGTCAGATTTGTGAAGTCATCAAATACAAATGTCTCATTTATGCTCCAATAATTGTTGCTGTAAGTCCCAAGTAGCCAAAACTTTATATCTGGTTTTAGAAGTTTTTTTTAAAACAAATTGCCATTTTACTTGTCTATGAGCTTGCTTGGCTGAATAATCCAATGTTATATATATATATACATATATTAGTAAAGCTAATAGGACTAGATGTTTCAATCCCTTTAGTAGGAAACCCAGCGTCCCAGGTACACCCTCTCCATGCCATACCCTCCATATCCCTAAAAGACTCTGCATGGCAGGGGCGTCCTTCTCCCTGAATCGGGCCTAAGCCTGACCGCATACCATCTGTTTCTACCTTACTGCCCAATTGGAGTCGTTACGCTTGATCCAGAGCCAATTACTGCTTTTTTCGGCAGCAGTTGACATGGACTTGATGGCCTGTTGGAGACAGCGACCCTTCACCCCTATCTTTTTCAGCAAACTGATGGTAGATGTAGCAACAAATCCCCTGCATCCCACCTCTACTGGAAAGATGCTGGTCTTCCAGCCACTCTGGGATGCTTCAGATGCTAGGTCGGAATATTTGGTCTTTTTCCTCTCATAAGCCTCTTCAACTCCATCTTCCCATGGTACTGTTAATTCCACCACATATACTAATTTTGTTGTTGGAGACCACAGGACCATGTCTGGTCGGAGTGTTGTAGCCACTATTTCTGTGGGAAATACAAGCTTCTTCTCAAGGTCCACTTCCAACTTCCAATCTCGCGCTGACTGCAGGATGCTTGTATCCTTAAGTGCTGTACTATGCTCTTGATTTTGGCCAGCTGGTACGAAATTTGTGAAGTTGACCTGTATTGCCGATGTTTGTGGGAGATAGTTTGTGGTGGTTCGCTTCTGTTCTATTATTGATGCCAGTTCTCTGTGTACTTGGTTATGCCGCCAAGTATAGCGCCCTTGGGTGAGACTTGTAGTACACCCTGATAGAATGTGCCTTAGGGATGCGGGTACTTGACACAGGGAACAGGCAGGATCTTCTCCATACCACACTTTTAGATTTTGGGGGGAGGGTAGCAGGTCATATGTGGCCCTGATGACAAAACTCAGCCGAGCTCCCTCCATCTGCCAGATGTCACGCCAGCTGAGCTTTTTCTTCTCCAGGCCCTCCCAGTTGGTCCATCTCCCTTGCTTGGCCATTGATACGGCTTTGGCATGTCGCTCTCCTTCCTCCTGTTTCCTAATTTCCTCTACCACTAGCTGTCTCTTCTGCACTGATGTTGCTTTATGCCACAGAGGAGTTTTGGGGATGAGTCCGAACCCTGCCCTTCCATGCTGTACTTGTCCAACCACATCTCTGAAATGAAGCGCAGACTTTGCACTCTGAACAGCTTCTGATGGAGTCCACTTTCTTCCTGCTACCACCCGGGGGGCTGCTGTTCGAATGACTGCATCCTCAGATTCAGATAGGGTCATGACGAGCTTTGCTTTGGTGCATTTTAACTCTTCTACAAGCCCTGTGATTGGTAATTCCAACTTGCCATGTCCATAAAGTCCAACAGAACTTAAACACTGTGGAATTCCAAGCCACTGCTTCAGCTGTGTGCTTACTAGCCGTTCCAACTTTTCAACCTTGGTGATGGGGATCTCATATACGGTTAACGGCCACAAGAGTCTTGGGAGTATTCCAAACTGAAAACACCATAGCTTGAGTTTTCCTGGCAACAAGGTCTTATTGATGCGCTCCATGTACATGCTGGTATCATTTTTAAGTTGTTCAAACTGCTCGGTGTCTTTGAGCTTCGCATCATACCATCTCCCCAAGCTCTTTACTGGCATTTCTGAGATCGTTGGGACAGGTGTTCCGCCAACATGAAATCTTTGATCTGTAACTTGGCCTTTTACAATGGAGATGCTTCTGCACTTATTGGCCTTTAACTTCATTCTTGCCCATGTTATATTTTGATGAAGTTTCTCCAGCAATCTTTTGGTGCAGGGGACAGTTGTTGTGAGTGTTGTTAGATCATCCATATAGGCTCGAATTGGTGGTAGCCTCTGATTACTTTGCAGTCGTTCTCCCCCCACAACCCATGTCGAGGCTCTAATAATGATCTCCATTGCCATCGTGAAGGCCAATGGGGAGATGGTACACCCTGCCATGATACCTACTTCCAGCGGTTGCCAACTTGTGGTGAATCCTGATGTTGTAAGGCAAAACTGTAGATCCTGAAATTAGTGTTTCACTAAATTTGTGATTGTAGTCGGAACCTGGAAGAAATCAAAGGCAGCCCACAGAACTGGATGAGGAACTGAACCATAGGCATTGGCCAGATCAAGGAACAAGACGTGAAGATCTTTTTCTTCTTTCTTTGCAGTCTGGATTTGATGCCATATAATGCTGTTATGTTCAATGCATCCCGAAAAGCCTGCGATACCAGCCTTTTGAATTGAAGTGTCAATGAAATGGTTTTGTTTTAAATACTGTGTTAATCGTTGTGCCAATACACTAAAAAAGATTTTGCCTTCAACGTTCAGAAGCGTTTATCTGACGGAACTGTTCAAAGGTGGTCGAGTTCTTTTCTTTTGGGATGAATACCCCTCCTGCTCTTCGCCAGGCTTTCGGATTAATTTGCTTGACCCACGCCACCTTCATGTTCTTCCACAGAAATTTCAAAACATCTGGAGCGTTCTTGTAGACACTATACAGTACGGCGTTAGGGCCTGGTGCAGATGCCGATCTTGCCTTTTTCACTGCCTGCTTTACCTCGCTCAGCTTGGGAGGGCTGATATCAAACTGATGTTGTGGTGACGATATTGGAGGGATGTCAGTGGGGACAACGATCGGTTCATCTATTTTCCCATCTGTATAGATGGTCCTCAGCTGCTCTTCAACCTGGTCTTTTGATATTTTCAGAGATCCACTCTTCTCCTTTGTGAATATGCCTTTCACAAATTTAAAAGGGTCTTTATAGAAATCGGTTCTGGCTTTTTCTTTCTTGTTCCGGCGCATCCGTAAGCTTTCTGCTCGACGGAGTTTTGAGAGCCTATGCTTTAGGTCCTCCTGAAGTACGTTGATACCTTCCCTTTCTTCTACTGTCGCCTTTCTCCACAACTTTCTTAGCCGTCGCCTCTCTTTTACAAGTTGTTGGATTTCTTGCAGCCGACGGGACTTGGGGGCAGGAAGCATGTCTTTCTTTTTGACTTGTTCCTTTACTCCACATTTCTCCTCTCCGTAGCTGTAGATAAGGTCACCCATCTTCTCCAGCTTTTTCTCGGCTGACCCTTTGATGTTATTTAGGATAAGGCTTAAGTCTGTGTTGATGGTTTCCCACTCCTTGCTGTTAGATTTCGGCCATTTTACCACCGGCTTACGTCCTTTCATGATTTCTTTTTTTGCGGTGGGCTGCTTGTTGTCTTGGACTGGTGGTTCTTCCTGATGCTTCCTCCTCATTCCCTGGGGTGCTGATTGTCTGCGGACTGTGGGGTTCTTCCTGCCGCTGATTCTCATCCGACTGATTTAACCTTCTTCTTGACAGAATCTGGTCAATGCGGGGCCCTGGGTTGGTGGTTTTCAGGCATTTCTTCCGTCCTTGATGTACCTTAAGACCATGTGTTGATGTTACTTTCGCCCATCCACACTAGCAAATTTGAAGAACATGTCCAACTGCTGGTTTCTCAAAAGTTTTCCTACTTCTTTCATTCGATGTCATGTCCATTGCAAGGGTCATTACCGGGAGGTCAGTCTGTGAGTCTTCTTGCGCCCCTGCTCTCGCAGACTCTAGGGGTATACTTCTTATTGAACTTTTCGTAGCCTGATTAGGTGGCTCATGTGCCCTAATAGGGTGACGGAGCCTGCTGTTATGGGTAGCTAGCCCATAACAGCCCCATTGGGGTCTATTTCCTCCTGTCAGCTGTCTTTCCATGCTGTCACATGGTCTTTCCCATGTCGTCAGCTGCACTTTCACAACCGTCACTGGGTTTTCTTCCAGAAGATCAGTAAAGCTAATAGGACTAGATGTTTCAATCCCTTTAGTAGGAAACTCTTGACAGTAGCAGTCGGTGTGGAGTGGTGAAAAGGAGGATAAGGTATGTCATTGGGGTCTTCAGGTGGGCACCCTGCTTCATCGACGTTTCGTTGATTAAAGCCCACAACGTCTCCATAACGCTCAACAGTGTACCCAGCATCCCAGGTACACCCCCTCCATGCCATACCCTCCATATCCCTAATATATATATATTATACATACATATATATATATATATATATATATATATATATATATATATATATATATAATGTCCAGAACAATATATGCCATCCAGAAGGAAAAGCATGCAAAACCAATCATCAGAAAAAATATATTTTCGACTATTGATGATGAAATGTCATCAGAGGAGTGTTTTCAGAGGATTTCAGCTTTCTAATGACTCCTAGATTGAGCTTGTAGTCCACTCAGAGGCCGAGATATTCAATGAAACGATGAGGGTGGTGCTTGAACTGAACATTAGACTGAATGTCTATGGACGAGCACATCTGTGAGGGCTAAAATGTGTTATATAGTGGAATAAAATTAGATGTTTCAAAGTGAGGTTGAGTGAACACAAGCAGAATTACATGTTTACATCTTGGACAACTACAAAAAATATTTTTCTCCTAAAATATTTGTAGTATACAATTATAAACACATACAATATTATTTATGAATCATTTTAGTCTTTTTTTATTATTTGGGTGTTTTTGTAAAAATTAGACAAATTTTTTGCAATTGGTCCACAGCATGTGTGAATGGTGAGCTTTTAAATTTGAGTGTGAAAAATTGTGGACGGCGGCCCAAAAATGCACCAGAGTTTAAGATATCATGTTTGGGTGAGCTATCCCTTTAAATGGTGTATTTGGTGACATTATTGTCCTTCACTGTTGTTGGTGCGTTCACACAGTATGTGTGCTGTGAACCCACAATGACAGTCTCTAGAGCAAAGCCTGAACATCTGGTGATACACTTACAAACACACTCCGAACATAAATCTCATCATTTTATAGCAATTAAAAAATGGTTCATTTCACTCAATTAAAGAATAGGATATTGCCTGGCAACTGTCTATTGATGGCCAAAAGTTTGGTTGGCTTGTGTTGCTCACTCTCAGAGAGACGGCACATCTGTCCGGCTGTAAACGCCTTTAAAACACCTTTATCACTGTCCTCTCATAAAAACACACACACTCTGTTCTTCATCGGTGCTCGTATTCTCTCCAGTGTAAGGACAATGTGTCTGAACATCCTAGAAGTCTTCGGAGAGAGAAACCCAAACCTGAAACTTCTGCAATAATTTGCTCACCCTCATGTCATTCCAAACCTGTATGACTGACTGTCTTCTGTGGATTGCAAAAGGAGATATTTTAACCCTCTTTTGGTATTTGGTCATTCTTGACTGAAATACAGTTTTCTCATTTAATAAAAATGGTTTCTTTTATCTGAGCAGGTGACTTTTCCTCCATTTGTCATCTGAACATAAAAAAATCAATAAATCAGCCACAATGCAGGAACAAACTGACAGAAATTACAGGGTGAGACTCTAAAACATCCTCAGTGCAAAACATACACACACACACACACACACACACACACACACACACACACACACACACACACACACACACTCATACACACCCACTCATGCACAAACTTACCTACACACACACACACACACACACTCATACACACCCACTCATGCACAAACTTACCTACACACACACACACTCATACACACCCACTCATGCACAAACTTACCTACACACACACACACACACTCATACACACCCACTCATGCACAAACTTACCTACACACACACACACACACACACACACTCATACACACCCACTCATGCACAAACTTACCTACACACACACACACACACACACACACTCATGCACAAACTTACCTACACACACACACTCATACACACCCACACACACACACTCATACACACCCACACACACACACACACACACACACACACACACACACACACTCATACACACACACACTCATACATACCCACTCATGCACAAACTTACCCACACACACACACACTCATACACACCCACTCATGCACAAACTTACCCACACACACACACTCATACACACCCACTCATGCACAGACTTACCCACACACACACACTCATACACACCCACTCATGCACAAACTTACCTACACACACACACACACACACTCATGCACAAACTTACCTACACACACACTCATACACACCCACACACACACACACACACACACACACACACTCATACACACCCACTAATGCACAAACTCACCTACACACACACACACTCACACATACACACCCACACACACACACACTCATACACACACACACTCATACATACCCACTCATGCACAAACTTACACACACACTCATACACACCCACTCATGCACAAACTTACCCACACACACACACACTCATACACACCCACTCATGCACAAACTTACCCACACACACACAAAGACAAAGATCCCCCATTTAGACTTACAGACTGTAGGGGCAAGTGCTGTTAGCGAGCACCTATGAAGGCCTGACACACACAAACACACACACACTCATACACACCCACTCATACACACACAGACAAACACACACACACACAAACAAACACAAACACACACACAAACACACTCACACACACAAACACACGCACAAATGAACTGGCGAGACTATAACACAGAGCTTTTAATGCTTTTAATTTGTATATGCAAATTAACGGTACATGTAAGTAATATAAAAATAGCATAAAATCCCAAAAGAAATGCATTATTTGATTGTTCTTACGCCAAGGAAGAAGAAATTGTTTCATCATAAACATCATCAAGAAAAAGGGGGGTTACACATTGACCCTTCCGGTCAAAAATGGCCGCTAATACCAAAGGGAGGTGCCATTTTTCAATACCTTAGGAGGGTTAAATAATGTTGTGATCCTGATTTCCATGCAAATGAAGTAGATAGTGACTCACTGTAGTTAAAGCTGAAAAAAGTGTCATATAAGTAGCCCATGTGACTCGTGCATCTTATGACCAGCCTTCTGAAGGCATGCAAAGGTTTTGGAGAGAAATTACCTGAAATTTAAATAATTTTAATGTGAAAATGTTGCTGTCCTAACTTTGCAAACATGTTTGGTTCTGTTCACAATTTTAAACTATTACATTCCATCACAATATACAGATGTGAAATGTAGGGGGCGCTCTAACTCATTTTACCCCTCACAGATGTGCTTGTCCATAGACATTCAGTCTAATGTTCAGTTCAAGCAACACCCTTGTTGTTTCATTGAATATCTCGGCCTCTGAGTGGACTACAAGCTCAATCTGGGTGTCATTAGAAAGCTGATATCCTCCCCTTTGCAGGGATATAGTGTAGTATAGTGATATAGTCGATAACATATATTTCAGATGATTTGTTTTGCATGCTTTTCAATTCATTTCAAAACCTCTGGCCTTAATACCTCCCCTTTCAGAGATATCCTCAGGAAAAAGCATTAAAACATACCGAACTATGACAGACAGACAGACTGGAGGCTAAACAATAGAGTCACAAATAAAAGAGAGTCTTTTTTAAACCATTCTTAAGTCATATTATCAAATTAATTGCTTTTTTATCACCATATGGAGTCAATTCTCAGCCTTCAGGGAATTTCAGTATAAAATATCCCTTTAATTTTCATTCAGCGTTCGCTGAGTGGAAGGATGATACATTTCCCAGTGGTGGATCTGGATTTCCATAGGAGGATGTGTCTCACCCCAGTACTGTCATGAAGGAAGAGTAAACCCATTAGATGGGCTTTTGTCCTGTGTTTTGCACTACCAGAATCTTTGGTCATGCACTTGTCATCTTACACGGCAAAAGAGACATAAGTTTGTAATCAACATTTAGTCATTTTGCCTGCAGACATCACGTCTTTTTCTCTCGCCGCAGACAGGTTTAAGAGCCAGCCAGCCATTAATCATGTGAGAGGCATTTTAACAGAGCTGCAGGCTGTCACCTGCTCACAGGCTGGGACATCTGTAATTCTCACCTCTCTCCACAGAGACTGGCAACACCTTCTAATGATCACTTCAGGAAACCTCCTTTTCAACACTGATGCTCACTAAGGTCTTAAATTCTTTCATTAAAAAGCTCATAAGCACGACGTGTGACCTGAAGCCCACAGGTTCCTATTATGTCGTATGAGGTTTGAATATCTGTTGAGGAGCTATTCAGAGTCCTTTTAATTTAAATATAAATTTGAAAGTAATTGCACCATTTGAAATGAAGTGAATCAGATCGATTTATGAATTCTATGTTCTGGTATTCTGGTCAAAAACAGAAATTAATATACATCTGGTCAAAAAATATACTCTATTATAAATTTGAATTGAATGATTGAAATTAATTAAATCTGTCCAATTACTTAATCTGATGTTGTTTTGAGTTTTAGAACTTATCGTTCTGTAATTCTGATCAAAGACAGAATTGTACACTCACCTAAAGGATTATTTGGAACACCTGTTCAATTTCTCATTAATGCAATTATCTAATCAACCAATCACATGGCAGTTGCTTCAATGCATTTAGGGGTGTGGTCCTGGTCAAGACAATCTCCTGAACTCCAAACTGAATGTCAGAATGGGAAAGAAAGGTGATTTAAGCAATTTTGAGCGTGGCATGGTTGTTGGTGCCAGACGGGCCGGTCTGAGTATTTCACAATCTGCTCAGTTACTGGGATTTTCACGCACAACCATTTCTAGGGTTTACAAAGAATGGTGTGAAAAGGAAAAACATCCAGTATGCGGCAGTCCTGTGGGCGTAAAATGCCTTGTTGATGCTAGAGGTCAGAGGAGAATGGGCCGACTGATTCAAGCTGATAGAAGAGCAACTTTGCCTGAAATAACCACTCGTTACAACCGAGGTATGCAGCAAAGCATTTGTGAAGCCACAACACGCACAACCTTGAGGCGGATGGGCTACAACAGCAGAAGACCCAACCGGTACCACTCATCTCCACTACAAATAGGAAAAAGAGGCTACGATTTGCAAGAGCTCACCAAAATTGGACAGTTGAAGACTGGAAAAATGTTGCCTGGTCTGATGAGTCTCGATTTCTGTTGAGACATTCAGATGGTAGAGTCAGAATTTGGCGTAAACAGAATGAGAACATGGATCCATCATGCCTTGTTACCACTGTGCAGGCTGGTGGTGGTGGTGTAATGGTGTGGGGGATGTTTTCTTGGCACACTTTAGGCCCCTTAGTGCCAATTGGGCATCGTTTAAATGCCACGGCCTACCTGAGCATTGTTTCTGACCATGTCCATCCCTTTATGGCCACCATGTACCCATCCTCTGATGGCTACTTCCAGCAGGATAATGCACCATGTCACAAAGCTGGAATCATTTCAAATTGGTTTCTTGAACATGACAATGAGTTCACTGTACTAAAATGGCCCCCACAGTCACCAGATCTCAACCCAATAGAGCATCTTTGGGATGTGGTGGAACAGGAGCTTAGTGCCCTGGATGTGCATCCCACAAATCTCCATCAACTGCAAGATGCTATCCTATCAATATGGGCCAACATTTCTAAAGAATGCTTTCAGCACCTTGTTGAATCAATGCCACGTAGAATTAAGGCAGTTCTGAAGGCGAAAGGGGGTCAAACACAGTATTAGTATGGTGTTCCTAATAATCCTTTAGGTGAGTGGATATGAATTTGAATTCTATTGGGATAGAATAATTTGTATGGAATTGATTCAGATCAATGAATCTATTTCATGTTGAATTATAATTATAATTTAAATTTGAAATTAATTGGAGAATCGTTTGAATTTCATTGAAAATCTTAAACATATAATTAAATTTATTTAGCATTGAATCATTTGAACAAAAAATGTGAATTGAATTTGAATTGCAATTTTAATCAAATAAATTTTGACATTAATTTAATTTTAATTGGATCATTTGAAATTAATTGAACGTGGTCACTTAAGATTATGTTCAATCTTAAAAGTAAATCTTCAATTCTAATCAAAGATACAATTGAATTTGTATTTAATTTAATTGGCATTGAATCATTTGAACGAAATTGAGTCGGATCAATTCATGAATCTCATGTTGTTTTTAATTTTAGGGGCCGTTTACACGACAACGTTTTCAACTAAAAACTGAAAAAATATTACGCGTTTTGGCTGTTTACACGACAACGGCGTTTGGGGCCTGAAAACGCAAACTTTTGAAAACGGGTTTCAAAGTGCAACTTTCGTGTAAACACAAAATCGCGAATTTGTGAAAACGATGACGTCATGCGCATCATAGGCATGCGCGCGAGTACTTCAAAACTACAGGACTGTGTTTCAGCTTAGACGATATGTGAGCTTTAGAAATCGTCTCTTTCTTGTGCGGGAAATCCTTCCATCCCGTATTTTCGCTTGTCGGATAGCGGGCTAAAAATGCCTCCAAGATGTCAGAATACTTATGGTGCGTTCACACACAACACAAATAAAAAATTTGCCTTGCATTGCTCGCGCGAGTTTGACTGCTGGATTATAAATGTGTGTTTAAACTCACGTTGGCGCGTGTAATGCGAACCCGCAAGTATTCCCGCTTCTCTTCCGGAAAAGGACAGGAGGAGGGGCTTCTACGACTTCATAGTAAAGTTCAACCAATAGCTGGAATCAAGAACTTACCAGGTAGTCCAACTTCCTCGCTCAGTTTCCGCCAAGCGATGACTTTTTTCGTCCGGTGTCTGTACATGTATGACGTCACGTCGTACAATACCGGGTGCCCACACACCACTACAACAAAGTTTTCATCCATTTTTCCAGATTTCTTCTGCTACTACGTCAGTATATCAGTGACATCCGAACATTATCAATGCTGATAGGCTTTCGCAACAACACGTCAGCCGGATTTTTTGCTAGAGTTGAAAAATTTCAACTCGCGCGGATACGCGAATGAAATGATTTTACGTGTTCGAGTCGCGTCTTTCGCTTCATTCACGGCGGGTGAATTTGCGTCTATTCGCGTCTCTTTGCATCTTTGCATTAACTTTGTATGTAATCGCGCCAGGCTCGCTTCACGTTGTATGTGAACGCACCATTAGACTGGCATTGAGTCCACATTTTCCTGACATTTTGCCACTTTATAGTCCAGTGTCACTTGTAGTAATAAAGCAACCTCATCGTCCGGACAAAATTGTTCGATGCTTTCGCCATCTTCATTGTGTGTATTCACCGCTCTGTGGAAGAATGCTTATGTGCGAATGCGAGTTGTGTTTCTTTACAAAGTGGCATCGCCAACTACTGGCCTGGCATGCATAATACAGCATTTTTAGTCATTTTCGTGGATCCGTGTGAACTGGGATAATTTTGACAACGTTGTCGTCTTTACGCAAAACGTTTCAAAAATGCAAACCCGGTTTTTAGTACATCGCTGTCGTGTAAATGTACCCTTTGTCATTGTATTTTCTGGTCAAAGACTCGTTTGAATTCGATTTAGATTGGAAGTGAATCATTTGAATTGAACTGAACTGGAATGGAATCATTTGAATTGAACTGAATTGGAATGGAATCATTTGAATTGAACTGAATTGGAATGGAATCATTTGAATTGAACTGAACTGGAATGGAATCATTTGAATCGAACTGAACTGGAATGGAATCATTTGAATTGAACTGAATTGGAATGGAATCATTTGAATTGAACTGAACTGGAATGGAATCATTTGAATTGAACTGAATTGGAATGGAATCATTTGAATTGAACTGAACTGGAATGGAATCATTTGAATTGAACTGAATTGAATGGAATCATTTGAATTGAACTGAACTGGAATGGAATCATTTGAAATGAACTGAACTGGAATCATTTGAATTGAACTGAACTGGAATGGAATCATTTGAAATGAACTGAACTGGAATGGAATCATTTGACTCGAACTGAACTGGAATGGAATCATTTGAATCGAACTGAACTGGAATGGAATCATTTGAATTGAACTGAATTGGAATGGAATCATTTGAATTGAACTGAACTGGAATGGAATCATTTGAATTGAACTGAATTGGAATGGAATCATTTGAATTGAACTGAATTGGAATGGAATCATTTGAATTGAACTGAACTGGAATGGAATCATTTGAATTGAACTGAATTGGAATGGAATCATTTGAATTGAACTGAACTGGAATGGAATCATTTGAATTGAACTGAATTGGAATGGAATCATTTGAATTGAACTGAACTGGAATGGAATCATTTGAATTGAACTGAACTGGAATGGAATCATTTGAATTGAACTGAATTGGAATGGAATCATTTGAATTGAACTGAACTGGAATGGAATCATTTGAATTGAACTGAATTGGAATGGAATCATTTGAATTGAACTGAACTGGAATGGAATCATTTGAATTGAACTGAATTGGAATGGAATCATTTGAATTTAACTGAACTGGAATGGAATCATTTGAATTGAACTGAACTGGAATGGAATCATTTGAATTGAACTGAACTGGAATGGAATCATTTGAATTGAACTGAATTGGAATGGAATCATTTGAATTGAACTGAACTGGAATGGAATCATTTGAAATGAACTGAATTGGAATAGAGTCAATGAATCAAATCTGGTCAATTACTTAATCTGATGTTGTTTTGAGTTGCGTGCAGGGCCCGCCTGTCAGATAATAATATATTTTCTTGATGTGTCCAGGTGATGTCCAACTGAGGTTGTTTTTGGAATGCTAAACAATCATAATCCTTTTAACTGATGCACATGTCGAGCTAATTACATAGAAAAGGAAATAAACACGGGCACAGCTCCAGGAGAGGGACCTGACGGCTCAGGGTGTCCGACATCTCAGCTGGCATGAGCCTACTTCTGTTTGGTGGAGTGTGACATTGTTTGATGATGCCTCCCTCCGGGGATGTTGCATGAACGTGGTGGCATGACTGACACTGGCATGGGTTTGGCATCCCTGTAATGTCTTTATTTCCATATTTAAAACATGTGACAGAGCTGAAATCTCACCCTGGAGGAAGACTTATAACCTTGAACTGTTGTGAACTTTGGTTTAAATTTTTCAGCCAAAGAAAGTTGAAAATTCAGATTATCAACATTGTCTCATCACAACACGTAATAATTCATACGAGATGGCAAAATCGTAAGATATCATACGACTTGACTCCTACATAAAGGTACGACTTCTATTCATGGAGACTAACCAATTAAAAAACTGAATTTCAAATTGATAAAATGCAAGCATTACAATTTCTAAAGTGGGGGCGCTATATCGCGACAAAAAAATAACGCTTAAAACGTTAAAGTCAACGTATACAGAAGTCAGGCATATGAGGTATCATTTGAATAGCAAAGTCATATATCAAATGAAAACTCTCATTCTCAGGAATGTGACCGTATAGATTATTTTGTTGCACTAATACCACAGTTCAAAAGATTTTCAAAAGAATCACAAAGTGAAATATGATTTCTGTAAGTCATCAAATACATCCGTCTCATTTATGCTCCGATAACTGTTGCTTTGAGCCAGAAATAGCTAAAAACTTTATATATGCTGTTACTTTAGGAAGTTCTCTAAAAAAAATGTGTCATTGTTTACTTGACTGTGAGCTTGTTTGGCGAATAATACAATGTTATATCTTAGATATCCTGAACAAAATATGCCATCCAGAAGGAAAAGCATGAAAAACAAATCATCAGAAAATTAGCTTCTAGTCCACTCAGAGGCCGAGATATTCAATGAAACAACAAGGTGTTTGGAAAAGCATGCAAAACAAATCATCTGAAATATATGTTATCGACTATATACTATACTAACACTATATGAACTGCAAAGGGGAGGATATCAGCTTTCTAATGACACCTAGATTGAGCTTGTAGTCCACTCAGAGGCCGAGATATTCAATGAAACAACAAGGGTGTTGCTTGAACTGAACATTAGACTGAATGTCTATGGACGAGCACATCTGTGAGGACTAAAATGCATTAGAGCGCCCCCTACAGTTCACATCTGTGCATTGTGATACAAAGTTAGTACAACACATCTTTTTAAACTTTCTGTTTATCATAAGATTATTAACACATACAATATTGTGGTAAATCAGTCTACAGGCTCTAATAGGCAACCTAGGAAGTCCGGGACGGACTCATTTTTTAAGTTGCGTTACAAGCCGTTCACACAGTGGCAAAAAAAACATGGTTACATATTGCACCTTTAAATTGTCGTTTTTTTGCAGGACTACAGGGTTTTACAGCAATTGTACAATTAAAAATATCTTTAAAAAAAAAAGGTTAGTAAGTGATTTTATCTCACTAAAATCATGTTAACATGCATATTGTTTACGCTTATGTCTGTACTTATGAACGTTTACAGATTGTCCCCATCCACTTCCATTGTAAGTGCCTCACTGTAACCTCGATTTTTGCGAGTTGAAATTTATTTTTGTGGTAATCAACAATATGCTACAAATGCTGTCGACTGTGCTTAATTTGAATTGAACCCGGAATATTCCATTTAGACAGTGATATCAATTAATGGACTGTACATCTTTCCCCAATAGCCTCATTTCCATTTGCGTCAAACAAAATATGACGTCTACGATGACTCATACAGTAGAAGGTCCATTTAAATTTTACTTTCTTACAGCACACCTTTCTTTTCTCAGACACACAAAAATCTCTAAAACATTTATTTTCCTGTTTAATTAACATATCTAATTTCCTCCTCTACCAAATCAGTGCACTAAAAACAATCTTACAGAACAGTTTCTCCACAAATGCAGAACGCGTGTGTGTGTGTGTGTGTGTGTGTGTGTGTGTGTGTGTGTGTGTGTGTGTGTGTGTGTGTGTGTGTTTGTGTGTTTGAACAGAAGGATATTGATTATATTTCAGTCCTCTAGGGCGCAAACACTCTAATGTACGTCAAGAAGAATGACACCACTTATTCCCCTTTCACTCTTCTCTTCTCCCTCACACACTGTTTCTTTCCCTGGAGAGAAGACATCACTCATTACTGTCAGCAGAAAAGTCCCATCAGGGTCACCTCCACCATCATAATCTTCTCATTCTTCCTGTCAGGACAGTCGCCCCACGGCATCCTGGAATAGATGCTGGACGACTGATGAGGGTTTGAGTTCTACAGGTGAGCAGAATCTGTAAACACTGCAGTTTCAGACTGCCGAGTATATACACTTAAGTGTAAATGTTTGACTATCACCCTCAAGTCTTGTCTACTTTGCAGTTTATTCTGTCCAAGAAATGCCCACTTACTGTAGGCCTTAAACATGTTCACAAATATGTTAATGTAAACGTTTCTATGCAAGCTCAGTTTCACGTGTCATTGCATTCTTGATTGTGCCAACTCATTACACTGCATTCTCAGCATTGCCTCAAGGGGCGCATCCCCCCAGAATCACACAATATATAATTATTAATTAGATTAAAAAAAATGTTTAAATTTGACCAAATATTTAAAAAAAATCTATTTAACCCTCTGGGGTCGACGGACGTGCCGGCGGGAAGAGCGGTACTCCGATGAACGTTTGTATTTTGAAAAGAGACTTGATCCAGCCGAGGATACAGTTTCGGACGAGTAAGTCATTCAGTTTTCTTTAGTTGACATGCTATCTTACATAAACGTACATATTTTAATAGTGGGACTGTTTCCAGACTTGCCAGACAGGATTCAGAGTATTGCATTTGAAATATGACTCCTAATAAGCAAGTTTTAGTTACCTGTAAATGCTGTTTCAGCTAAAGCAGGTATTTCAATTGTATGCTGTATGATATAAATATGATATGTAATACGATATAAAAATAATATGAATGTTTAGATTATATTTTAACTAGTGTTTATGCTGCCTCATTATCATCAATGCTTGTACTTGCAAATATCTGTTCAGTTGTAAATGAGTAAAATGCACTTTAAATATGAACCATATTAGAAAATCAGCATATTATAATGATTTCTGAAGGATCATGTGACACTGAAGACTGCAGTAATGATGCTGAAAATTCAGCTTTGATCATAAATTGCATTTTACAATATATTCAAATAGTAAACTGTTCTTTTACATTGTAAAAAGAATTCACACAATGTTTTTACTGTATTTTGGATCAAATAAATGCAGTCTTGTTGAGCAGAAGAGACTTCTTTTAAATGGTAGTGTAGGTCTAAAATTAAGTAAAGTCTTTATGTAAAGAAAATGTACAGTCAGATTACTTCTTTAACTTAAAACTTGATTTTGAACATTAAGTCTCCTCACATTCATTCTCTTTCTGTCACATTCCTCATTGATAGTCCAAGGGGAGGGGTCTTTTGTCTCCTCAGGTGTGAATTACAATCAATATTCATGATAGTTCATGCCTCCTTGCATATGACCTATCAACACTAAAAGTGTCTTACAAAAGTTAAATTACTATATTGTTTAATATGAATGAGTGATCAGGATGGTTTTTACATCATTTTGTAGCAAAAACGCTAGGCTACAAGATCCAGTTCTCAAAAGTCTGGTGGACAAATGTTTAGTATGTGTTATATGGCCTTATGTCAATGACTTAAACATTTAGATTTTCAAAAACCATGCATAAACTTTATTTTCTCAAAAATACAAACCTGTACATACATGCTGCTCACATAGTATTGTAGCCCAGTTTGTGCTGAATACAGTGTTATCACACTTTTTCAGCAACTGAACAAAGCACAAATGTCAAGGCATGTCAAAACTCCTCCAGGGCCCAAAACACCCTCAGACCCCAGAGGGTTAAAATTGACAGATAATTCCATACACATAACTTTGTAAACAAAGATGAATATAGAGTTGTGTTTCAGGACATCTTGTTCACTTTATAATAAATGCTTTGTGATGAGGAGGAGGGCGTGGCCAGGCCGTGAGGATGCGCGCCTGGCGCTGAGTTGCCCCAAACAGCGGGAGAGAGATAAGGAGGAGCCGGTGATGCACGAGAGGGAGAGAGATAGACGCACGCAGCAGCGTTTATGTGTGTGTGCATTTGGCTATTCTGAAAAGCAGTTTTATGTTGTGTTTGTTTATTTAAAGTCTTTTTTTGGTTGATAACCCGGTTCCCGCTTCCTCCTTTCCGATGAATAAGAGACCTGTCTGTCACAGTGGTGCCGAAGCCAGGGATTGGAGGAAGACATGCCATCAGAGAGCACTTGCGGAGGATTGCAGTGGTGGTACTGGACTGGGTCGCCAGGAGGCATTGGAGACTCTGCCATCCACTACAAGGTGGAGGAGCCCACTGATGTCTGCCAGGAGGCGTAGGAGCCTGCTAGGTGGCAGAGGAGCCCACTGACATCTGCCAGGAGGTGTAGGAGACGCTAGGAGACGGAGGATCCCGCTGATGTCTGCCAGGAGGCGGAGGAGCCCGCTTGGAGGTGGAGGAGCCTGCTGATGTTTGCCAGGAGGCAAAGGAGCCCACTGGCATCTGCCAGGAGGCGGAGGAGACGCTAGGAGGCAGAGGAGCCCACTGATGTCTGCCAGGAGGTGGAGGAGCCCTCTTGGAGGCGGAGGAGCCTACTGATGTCTGCCAGGAGGCGGAGGAGCCTGCTGATGTCTGCCAGGAGGCGGAGGAGCACGCTGATGTCTGCTAGGAGGCGGAGGAGCCCACTGACGTCTGCCAGGAGGTGGAGGAGCACGCTAGGAGGTGGAGGAGCCCGCTGATGTCTGCCAGGAGGCGGAGGAGCACGCTGATGTCTGCCAGGAGGTGGAGGAGCCCGCTGACGTCTGCCAGTAGGCGGAGAGCTCACTAGGAGGTGGCGCGAGCCCACTGATGTCGCCAGGAGGCGACCAGTGCAGCCACCCAGCTGGCTTTTGTATTTTGTACTGCTGATTCTTTCCCTCTTGGAAACTCCCGCTCTCTTTCTGTCTCCCCTCTCCCTCACCTCGTCCTACACAGGTTCCCAGGAAGACCAGCCGGAGGCGGAACGGCCAAAGGAGCAACTCCTTCCTTCCTCTCCAGTTGGTTACCCGGCCTAAATCGGGCGTTGGTGGTATGTGACAAGGAGGAGGGCATGGCTGGGCCTTGAGGACGCACGCCTGGTTGAAAACCCGGTACCCGCTTCCTCCTTTCCGATGAACAAGATGCTTGTCTGCCACAGTGGTGCCGAAACCCGGGATTGGAGGAAGACGTGCCGTCAGAGAGCCCTTGCCGCTGACGGAGGATTGCAATGCCAAGGATACAGGATATGGTGGTACTGGAGCAGGTCGCCAGAAGGCGGAGGAGCCTGCTGACGTCTGCCAGGAGGTGAAGTCCAGTACTGCCACCAAGTGTCAGGTAGGACCGCTGTACAGCTGGCTGAGGACAGAATGGTGGCAGTTTTCTCTCTCTCTCAGACTCTCTCTCTCTGGCTCTCTCCCCTCTCCCTCCCCTAGTCCTACACAGTTTCCCAGGAAGATGTGAGCGTAGCAATACGAAGGCAGATATTTTGGACATTATTTTACAAGGTCTTCTACTTCCAGAAGAGCACAGCAACTTCCACTAGCATGCCGTATACATTTAGTACATTGCATATTGCACATTATTTTAGTTTTTGTTGATGATGTAGAGGCTTTAGAATAGGCTTTAAAGGGTGAAAGAGCTTATTCAGGTGTCTGGATCACAGTGGTGGGTTGATGCTATACAGTCCCAGATTGCGATTGTCTGCTACATCCTTCGCAAACTAGCCCCCAGAATCAGCCTACAAGCTGGGAACTGCTCTGTGCAAATTGCAATCAGCACCAATGTTGTGGGGAGTGTTTGCAGCAGTATCTGATTTGCATAATTAATTTTTATTGAATCAGTGCCAAAGTATGGCTGACACATGTGCAAATAAATGATGCTATCAGCAGTCATAATTAATTTTGAGTAAATTCCCCTTTGAAAACCTTTCAAAGATTTAATGCCATCTACCTCGCAAATTTTGACAAATCCAGCAATATGGTTATCCTCTATAGCACTCATTGTAGAAACCTGGTGCCTTGTAAACAACATCTTATTTCCCAGTAGACTGAGCTGGCGATTTTGAGGAAGCTCTTGCCAGTTTTTGTGTACAGTATGCATCAGTCTGTCCGTGAGTGTGTCTGAGGCTGTGACTACAATCTTACTGAATCAAGAGCAAAACCAAAACACACAGAATCTGTTCTGTCACACACTGACGAAAGCAAACACCAAAGCGTGTGGGCGTTTTCTGTCAGCTTTCACCTGTCAACCGTCTCACAGGTTATTACGAGACATGACGAGAGATGTTTGGCTCACTCATTTTCACACGTAAACACATGCAAACACACTGCGACAAACAAATAGCCTGCAAGCACACTAGCTGTAATTTTAACAAACCATCAGAGCTGTAGTGAGTCACAGTTGAGTAGGAGGTGCTATTATCTAGACACCAGAAGGAAATGTCTTGAAATGTTGTTTTCTAAAGATTGACTTTACATCTTACTAGCTAGACAATACATGAACAACCCACGTTAAAGACTGTCTATGAGAGTTTCATACCTATATTTGGGTTATTGACTAAAAAGGTTGTCCATATTGCAATGTGGTTTAACCTCATGCGACCCCTTGTCCACATGCATGGAGGTTGTACTTTGGCTTTGTTATACTTAACCAGGGCTGGACTGGGAAGAGAAATCGGCATGGGATTTTACATGGCAACTGGCAACTGGCGGTTCGCTGTCCTTTTCTTCATATCGCAGCTGTGTTTTGTGGTCCATTATGCATAACGCGAAGGCTCATTTTAGCTTATCGCGACCCATTCAGCATGTTTCGCGGTCAAACCAACGGCCCTCTCGATTCTCCTGATGGCCAGTCCGCCCATGATTGGCCCCAAAGTGTGTCGGACCACCGGGAAAATACCCGGTATGCCAGATTACCATCCAGCCCATATTCAAACGCATAATAAAACAACTGAATACAGTTCACAACACTCTAGACTGTCATTTAAGGGTTAAACTTCTGCCGCACGGTCATGTGACATACCAGCATGCCATCGAATTCCATGAAGCACTCCTACAGATGCAGCGCCAACAAAAGTGCCTCTGGTAAGAAATCTCTTTAAGTTGTTTTAATTGAAACCTGTTTGGTTGTAAAGAGTAGCATCTCTAGATTCGTTTGACATGCCGCTTTAAAAAATCAGTTAATTTTTGGTGCTTCAGTGCCCTGATAAACATGATGTCCACATTTGTGGACACTGGCACCACATTTCCTCATAAGTAGAAAAACATGTTAGTTCGTTTGATTAACTTTCAACACACCTGTGGGTCAATTTGCTTCTTTTTAATATAACTTTTGCTATATTCTATTTTGCTATCCCTGTACTATTCATCAACAAAAGTAAATGCATTCCTAACTATGAGAATCAATGGATGCATCCAAAAGCTGAACAATGTTGCTTTCAGAGGCATTATATGAAGTTACGACAATTCCTCAACCGGCTGAGAAATATATGATTTCATACATTTAATAGCATAATGACTTGTTATAATGTTATTCAAATACTTTCCTTGCACCTTGAATACAAGTGAGCGTACACAATTTAATTATTAATTAAGAAATATATATTTTTCAACATATTTTTATAGTTTTTGTTGTTGTTTTTAATATCGTTAATTTTTTTAATTGCAAATATCAAGAAGTTTTCTCAAGGTTATAATAATTATACATTTATTTATATAGCACCTTTTAGCAGTTTAGCACAATATAAAATCAAAAGACACTCAGTAAAACATAGGTAAAATCTATATATAAAAATTAGGGCTGTCGATTTAAAGCGTTAATTCAGTGCGATTAATTTTATTAAAAATAATGCGTTAAAAAAATTTACGCAATTAATCGCAATGCCCCCGAACCATAATAAGGACGATTCCTGAGAAATGCAAGCTTGTAGTACCACCTGTTTACTCCAGAGGGCAGTAAGCAAAACTTCAGCTGTGTGAGCAACACACAGTTTATACAGTGATCAAAACAACCCTTCAGCAGACACACAACACAAACATGCCTTACACATATAAATATATATATATATAATTTTAAATATTGAAAGATAACTATGTATAATTATTTTATCATTATATATTGATTATTGTTATATGAGGGGCTTTCTCAGCAAATATTTTTATATGCAATTAAATGTGATTAATCGTGATTAATTAATCGGAACACCATGTAATTAAATTTATTAAAAGTTTTAATCGATTGACAGCCCTAATAGAAATATATATATATATATATATATATATATATATATATATATATATATATATATATATATATATATATATATATATATATATATTACTCCATATGACCTAAATGTGTAATTTCATAAAAATGCCAAAATATCTGATATTTTTTAAAACATTACACACAGTTATGAGGATCTTTTCTGTTGATTTTTTGGTCACATGACAACACATTTGCATGTTGGTCACACAAGGGGTTTTCAAACTTTTTGATGCTGAGGACTCCCCGGATCCCCTTTCGAGGAACCTCCCTTTTTGAGAACAATATCAAAGGTGATATTATAAAGCCATGTTTGCAAAATTAAGTAAGTGGCTTTTATACTTTCATTGTACTAAAGGCAAAATAAATTATTAAAAATGTCTGAAAAATATTTACTTTTTATTCACATTAAAAAAATATATATATTTAATACATTTAATTAATATTGTTCTAAAGACAGGAAATAGTGAAATACAACCATATATATATATATATATATAAATTATGTATATATACGTAATTTGTATGGCCCAAACCTCTTTATATGAATAAACCATAGACATGTCTATGGAATAAACACATCAATATATTATTTCACGTTTGTGTAGTTTCCAGATCTTGTATGAAACGCATCCTTCTCACACAATCGACACATCATACACATTTCAACCCATTTGTGACCTCAACCTGGCAACCGACAACCCAGTTGCGCTGTTGATTTCTGCGCAGGTAGTAGACGCGGGAAGTTGAATCAAGCGTCACTGGTAGATGGGACGAGAAGACTTATGTAGTGCTCCGGCGAAAAAAACTAACTATACATGTAAATTTAACAACAGCTGGACGGAAGAATTTAATTTCATATCTCGAAGAAATATCGACAATGGCCACGTCTTTTGCAAAGTGTGTCGCACTGATTTTAATAACGGACACGGTGGGGAAAATTACGTTAAATCACAACGGCACAATTTGTATGTATTTATGGAAGATGCAACCTACAAAAATAATGAATAAATAAATGTAATAATAAGAAAATAAATAAAGGAATAAATGTCTTGATAAAACAAATATAATTAGTTTTTAATTAATTTAATTTATTCCTGAATTTATTTTTGTTTAACTTTTTTTCCGTTATTTATTTTTACTCTTTTTATTTTTATTCATTAAAAATATATATTTAATTTATTTAATTTGTATTTATTTATTTATTTATGCGTTAATTTATTTTTATATTTAATTTATTCCCACATGTATTTATTTCCATATTTAAATATTCCCACATTTATTAATTTTTGTATTTATTCTTACATAGGTCATATCTCGTGTAAACTATACTCGTATATATGCTCGTATATATCTAGCGAGTTGCGCAATCACGCATCAATACTATTGAGCTCTCAACCAATGATGCACTGGAGCTACGCAAGCACCGCCTCCCTCATTTCCATGTTGCACACAGAAAAGTTAAAATAAATACATGTATAAATAAATAAATATATATGGGAATATATACATAAGGAAATAAATATATGTGGGAATAAATACATATAAAAATAAATGAACACATAAATTAAAAAAATGCAAAATAAATGAATAAATAAATAAAAGTTAAAAAGAATAAAAATAAAGTAAAAAATAAATACAGAAAATAATAAAGGAAAAAAGTCAGGAATAAATTTAATTAAAAACTAACTAACTAAAACTAACTACTATCAAGACATTTATTAGCCCCCCCCACCCCCTCAGAGGTCTCCCAGATTTTATTACCCAAATGTTGACGGGTATAATATATATTTAAAACCTGGGTTAAACCACCAGAGTTTGATGGACAAAATATAATATAATAAAAAATTAAAATATTTATATAAAAATCTAAAAAATAATACACAGTAATAATATTTAAAAACAAAAGAAGAAAATATTATATATTATTTTACTGTTATATATGTTTTTATTATTATTATTATTATTATTATTGATACATTTTTAATCTTTTTTTTTTTGGACACATTTAAACAATAAAGCATAAAAGGTTGTGCTAGAATGTGAATATATAATCATGGCTAAAGAGTTTTGTTGTGCTCTATGCTATCGATTAATCAGCATCCAGGACCAAAACCAACCGTTTCATAAACGATGCATGTGACATTTGTACAAAGAGCAAATGATCAATCGATTATACCTGATTGATTTATAATTAGTTCTGTGAGGATTCAGTTTCAGGAAACAGTAAATGTGAATGTTTGCTCAGACAAGGAGGAAATGTTTTCTCTGCATATTTCTGCATAATCTGACTCGTTTATGTGGTTTGTCAATATCAAGCTGTTTTCAGAAATAATAATAACCGTGTTCTGTGCATGTTTACGCACAAGATAATGACCTGAAGCAACCGGGACCCCCTCAAACGTTTTGTGTTTCTGTGTAGAGCTTGTAAATAATGACAGACTCTCGTTCTTGCTCCAAATCACCCACAGAGACTGTGTGTGCATGTTTATGTTTCTATAGTTTGCATGTAATTAGTTATGTATTAATGCTTCAGTTTAATTTACCCTGAAGGACAAACAACAAGCTTCATCTTAAGAGAGAGCGAGAGAGAGATTAATATCATTTGAGATAAACATCCAAATGTAATTTCGTTCAACAAACTCTCCAGTCATCATTTGTGATTATATGTCTGCGTATGTAATTGAATTATATAGACCTGGTGCAGATTCATGACAAGAACACGGCGAAAATGACACTTACTTTGCGATTGCAGACAGAGAGAGAGAAAACTGGCACATGCATTATTGTTTACTGTTATTAACCGCATAGCAATGTCCAAAAAGTCGCGTAAAACGCATTAGCAACACTGAGAACTTGGAACGTTTGCATTGCATAATTAACTACATTTACAAGCTTGTTCACGCAGCACCTTGTAAATGAAGCTTTGAAGAAAGTTTGTTATGCTGTTATGTTTGTGAATTGTTTTCTGAGGTTTGCTACCAAAGCCTTGCTGTTGAGCAGATGCGTGAATTCAATGAAATCCATATTTTTCCCATTTTCTTCCCAATTTGGAATGTCCATTTCCCAATGCGCTCTAAGTCCTCGTGGTGGCGTAGTGACTCGCCTTAATCCGGGTGGCGGAGGACGAATCTCAGTTGCCTCCACGTCTGAGACCGTCAATCCGCGCATCTCGTCACGTGACTTGTTGAGCGCGTTGCCATGGAGACATAGCACATAGTGTGGAGGGTTCACGCCATCTACCGTGGCATCCACGCACAACTGACCACACGCCCCCACCGAGAGTGAACCAGAGGC
>NC_068294.1:42678360-42728360 GCF_025860055.1 Xyrauchen texanus
TCCAAAAGCTCACATCCAAATGTTGTAACTCAAAACATAATCTGTTCTTACTTTCTGAATTACATGCTAGTCATGTGTTGCCTACAGCATCTGAGGCCAAAGCACTTTAAATAAGAATGTCTGCGATATGTTGCCAATGTAATTATAATATGTCTGGCATGATCCAAGATCTATATATGCCATCTACCATGACATACCTCCACATTTCATTACAATGAGCTCTTGCAAAACCATATGTAACTCCATTATTTTAGGAGATAACCGATATATCATTACAAATGGACATCTTGGTTTACCTCACCCGCTTTCAGGTCGCCTCGTGTTTATTTCGTCGGTGTTCTTAACCTCATGAGACGACCCATCTACAAATGTCAACAGGGTGTTAACTTCACATAACCTCGAAAATACCTGCGATCAAGTGCTGCCGAGGCAAATTGACGTGACGAAAAGTGTGTGTAAACAACAGAACTCTCACAGGGAACGCAGGAGGCCCTTGTGGCTCCCGTCCAACACGTCAGCACGCCTGTGGCAGAAAGACTTATCTCGCATTACCCCCGCGTCCCCCCTGCCGAGAACACGCTCCTGTCATCAGTGGGGACGTAGGAGGAAGCTTGCCTCTTGCCTTGCATTACAAAGCCGCTTTCTGACGTGTATTTTTCCATCTTTTCCTACTTAATTATGTGCAGATACGCAGCTTGTTCTGGGAGGAAAGAGAGCTGAGAGGAGAATCCGAGCTTTTCTTTAGCACATGCACGCAACATTCTGCAGTCAGGTCACCATCTAATGAGGGCAAACAATGATATGCTCCCTTCTATCTATGTCTACTGTATCTCTCGACTCGCAACGGCCCTCTAGGTGGAATTTCATAAAGATGAGGGACTTAGTTTGTCAGCAAGTGGATTAGAGGTAGATTGAATTGGACAGCACAAGAACAGAAAATGGGTCAGTGTTGTGGTGGGGGAGGCACGAAGGTTCCCGGTGGCAAAATGGGCCTTTTAGAGGAAAAGAGTCAGTTGCAAGGCAATCATAATCTTCTTAGCTCTGCACAATTACAGCTACGTACTCTCTCCCCACAGATGTGTGAGCGTCTGAATGTTACGTGAGATGTTTACATGCAAGGAGTGTTGAGTTTAAAGCATGTTATCGTGGTCATACAATGCAGGGTGGCAAGTTTTCATTCCTAAAGTCTGACAAACCTGTGCTAATTTGTATAATTTGAAAAACATACTTTTTTGAACTCGTCCTAGGCCATATGTCCAATTCCAATGAGTTGTTCTACTATGGACCCTCCTGACAAAAAGTTATCAAAAGAATTTTGATTCGTCAAAGCGTTATGAAGATATAAGCCAACGAATTGCTCAGGTGTCGTCCATTTTGTACGTATTGACCAATATCTACCAAACGAAAATGTAAATTGTTACAAAACTTGATATGCATAGCCAAGAGGACATTCTGAGGATGCACGCAAAGTCACGAAAAATTTTGCCTATAGGGGGCGCTAAAACAAAAACTGCTCACAACTCTGCAACCGTACGATCAATGAAGTTGAAAATTGGTATGTATCTTGTAGGGACCAAAGGCTAACATATCCTACAATATCAGTCGGAAAAATAAAAAACATGGCCGCCAGCAGTCAATCAAATTTCAGCAGCTACTAACATCAAATCTTTTGCTATTGTAATTTTCTTAAAAAGCTACTTTTTCGAAATCGTCCTAGGCCGTATGTCCGATTCTCACAAAAATTGGTGTGTGTCTACTGTGAACCCTCCTGACAAAACATAAACAAAGGAATTTTGATTTGTCGAAGCGTTGCGAAGATATAAGCCAACGAATTGGTCAGGCATCGTCCATTTTGAACATATTGACCAATATCTACCAAACAAAAAGGCCAAATGCTACAAAACTTAATACAGCACATTTTGAGGCTGCATGCAAAATCATGAAAAAAATTAGCCTATAGGGGGCGCTACAACTAGAAAATGCTCATAACTCCGCAACTGTATTATCAATGAAGTTAAAAATTGGTATACTTCTTGTAGGGGCCAAATGCTTACATATTCTACAATATGACTCAGACAAATAAAAAAAAACATGGCCGCCAGCAGTCAATCAAATAACTATATAAATGGTGTGTTAATTATCGTATATTATCCAATGTTACCTGCTATTGTGAACTACATCTAGGACTCCCTAGGTCAAGAATTATCAAAGAAAAGTTGAACTTTAGTTTTTTATTTAGTTATTTAAGGGTTGCATTTATCATGTGGGTTTGACCAAGTGTATCCTAAAGCCTATAATTCCTCAAATAAATATTCACGTTTCTAAAACCTTTTTGGAGATTGGATGCTTTGTGGCTTTATAACAGTTAAAAAGTAAAAAATAATGACCACCATAACAATTATACTGTTTCAGGATCGTTGAACAGAAGACATGGAGTGGTGGTGGCGTAGTGGGCTAAAGCTCTAAAACTGGTAATCAGAAGGTTGCTGGTTCGATCCTCACAGCCACCACCCTTGTGTCCTTGAGCAAGGCACTTAACTCCAGGTTGCTCCGTATTGTTGACTATAATTGTATGCTATATATAATTTAAATATATATAAGATATATAATGATAATAATTTTGACCTGCAAAGAAACTTTTATTTTTGACAGTGCATTCTGTAAAGCTCAACTTTTTACTGCTGCATAAACACATTTTGTCCAAATTATATTTTATGGTCGCGCTCACACGGCCCGGCTGTGCATGCTCGTTTTAGTGAGGTGACCCAAGCAATGTGACTCCCTGTCCTTGGTCTGTTGAGCCCAAATGTGTGATGCTAATTAAAGACAGATGCTGGTGAATATTAATGAGATGTTGAGCTGTGGTATGATATTCTTCAGTGGTGATTACCACAGTGAGGGCTTGTCCTTAGACTCTGCAAACACATGAATATTAATGAGTTTGACAATCTTCAACACTAAACAATAACTCGTGCTTCAATGGTTTGATATCTTTATTAAGAGACTTGTACATCAAACTCACCAGTGCTGATTTCTTTGGAAAGCTTTATATGAATGGGTCTGATCGGTTAATTAGGTTAACTAATCATCCCTGACATCTGTGTCAGGTTTGTTTAATTTTGAGGAGAAAGTCAAGAGCGGGCCAAACTCTTTGGTGTCAAAACCACACGACTGCATCAAGCAACCCTCAATTTCTGTCTTTCTTTTTAGTTTACAATTATTAAAAAAAAGATTTGTACATTTTATGAAGAAAATATGAGTGGAGATTTCCCAAATGAAACTTGACGTCACAATGCTTGGATGTTATGGGTGGTTGCTATATGGTTACCCGCTCGAGTGAAAAGCACCCACCCCCAATTCTCAATGATTTTCTCACCAAAGTCTTTGCCACATCTAAGGTGTTGCTATGCAGTTGCTAGGATGTTCTGAGTGGTGTCTAAGGTGTTGCTATGCAGTTGCTAGGATGTTCTGAGTGGTTGCTAAGGTGTTGCTATGCAGTTGCTAGGATGTTCTGAGTGGTTGCTAAGGTGTTTCTATGCAGTTGCTAGGATGTTCTGAGTGGTTGCTAAGGTGTTGCTATGCAGTTGCTAGGATGTTCTGAGTGGTTGCTAAGGTGTTTCTATGCAGTTGCTAGGATGTTCTGAGTGGTTGCGAAGGCGTGGCTATGCAGTTGCTAGGATGTTCTGAGTGGTTGCTATGGTGTTGCTATGGAGTTGCTAGGATGTTCTGAGTGGTTGCTAAGGTGTTGCTATGCAGTTGCTAGGATGTTCTGAGTGGTTGCTATAGTGTCGCTACATAGTTGCTAGGGTTTTCTAGGTGGTTGCTACAGTAGGTGTCTACTTACTGGCCTAATGGTGCATTCACGTCATGTCAGAATTACCGTAAAGTTCTACAACATTCAGACATGTAAAAACCTTCACGTCTTTGTAGAACTTTTAATTACAAGTTATACATTTGTAAACCTATGAAACCTCCGAACATGCCACATAATTCCTTGTTCAGTCACTTGTCATAGCTAGACTGGACTACTGTAATACTCTCTTAGCAGGCCTTCCTGCATGCACAATTAGTCCTCTGCTATTGATCCAGAATGCAGCAGCATATCTGGTCTTCAACGAACCCAAGAGAGTGCATGTTACACCACTCCTTGTCTCTGTTCACTGGCTGCCGGTTGATGCACATATCAAATTCAAGGCTCTGATGCTGGCAGTCACTGGGTCTGCTCCAGCATACCTAAAATCATTTCTGCAGAGCTACATACCCACCAGAAGCCTGCGGTCTGCTAATGAGCAGCGCCTTGTTGTACCAACAAAAAGAGGCACCGTATCACTTTCCCGGACTTTCGGCTTCACTGTACCTCATTAAACAGTGAGCACACAGTCGAGTGACTGGGGTTTAATACTTAGGATTATGGCTTCATTCAAATCACAAACCCTACATGTAATGATAATAATTGTAAGCAGGGGCGAAAATTTCATCAAAATGTTGGGGGGGACAATAAACATAAAAATTCTCAAGAGCAATTTTTGAAGGGGTTTTTTGTTGTTGCCCCGTTTGCATTTGTATTCTTTTATTTCTTAAACAATTATTTTAAGAATATATCATTATATTATTTACAATACACATATTTTAATGATATTTTAGGGGGGGACAACCCTCAGATAGGGGGGGGTCCTGACCCCCCCGCGATTTCCGCCTATGATTGTAAGGCCTGCTTTTACACCACTGATAAATGCTTTCATGACATCACCTCATATACTGTCCCTTTAAATGGCTGGTTCACCTGATAGGCTGCTTCTCTCTCTCTTTCTCTCTCTCTCTCTCTCTGAAACCTCCCTGAGACATTCCGCACCGTCCTGAAACTCCTCCACACACTTTCTCTCAAATTGAAGAGTCTGTCCGGAGGAGAGAGAGAGAGAGAGAGAGAGAGATACAGGGACATGAGCAAGTCTTCAGCGCCTCTCCATTGCGCACAGAGAGTAGCTCGTCTATGCGCTTCTTTAATATATTTACGAAGACCGTGAATGACGGATGCGCGCGTGGAGAGCCGTTCACTTTCCCTGGAAATAAATACGTGGTGGGATGTTAGTTATACGGGAGCCTCTCCAAACCATGGAAACGGATTTGGAAAGAGTGATTTTCTGTGTAAGAGGATTTTGAGATTGTCATTGCGCATTTTTAGTGGTACATTTGGAGATTTGGAGATTCGGACACATAAGTGTTGGAGAGGTCCTCTTTCTCCGGGAGCTCATATGGAAAAGCAGATTGCAGGACATGGATAGATTGTTTGAGTCTTCTGTGAATGTGTTGCCGATGATCAGTGTTCCTCTCTGAGGTGTGTCGGGGCAAATAAAGAGAGAGTTTGTGGTATGCGAACGCAACGACGCGCCGCGTCTTTCTCGCCGTGCTGTCAGCAGCGCACTAACAGTAAGTGAATATAATTATAAACCCTTTAGTACCTCATCAGTTACGCGCAACAGATACCACTGAACCTATCGTTAGTATATTTACAGATACATTGACCATGATGCATGCGATGTAGCCTATTGTATAAAGTTACATATGACCGGGGCTAGTTGTCACGCTTTTAATCCAGTGAATTTTTCACATGCTAGGTTTATTTTGGAAAGTTAATTATTGCACATACCTGAAAGTTTTTGCTTCAAAAAAATATTAATTTCCACCGTTATTGCAAAGGAAAGAAAGATCCCAGCTAACTATTTTGGTAATGTTTCGGGAACGTTCGTTTTTGGTTATAAACAAAAAAACATAAAGATAACGTTTTTAGAACGCTAGATTTTGGTTCTAAAAAACTCAAACAAAGAGAACGTTTCTAGAACGTTTGTTTTGGGTAATAAAATGTAAATCTAAAAAGAATGTTTCTGGAACGTTAGTTTGTGGTTATAAGAAATACAAATTAAGAGAACGTTCCAAGAACATTTGTTTTTGGTAATACAAATTTAAATTTAAATGAACGTTCCAAGAACATTTGTTTTTGTTTATAAACAAACAACCCAAATAGAACGTTCCAAGAAAGAACGTTTGTTTTTGGTTATAAACAAAAAACCTAAAGATAACGTTTTTAGAACGCTAGTTTTTGGTTCTAAAAAACTAAAACAAAGAGAACATTCTAAGAACGTTTGTTTTTGGTAATATAAAAAAATTTCATCTAAAAGAATGTTCCAAGAACGTTTGTTTTTGGTTATAAACAAAAAAACCTAAAGACAACGTTTCTAGAATGTTAGTTTGTGGATATAAAAATACAAATTAAGAGAACGTTCCAAGAACATTTGTTTTTGGTAATACAAATTTAAATCTAAAATAACGTTCCAAGAACGTTTGTTTTTGGTTATAAACAAACAACCCAAATAGAATGTTCCAAGAACGTTTGTTTTTGGTAATATAAAAAATGTAAATCTAAAAGAATGTTCCAAGAACGTTCGTTTTTGGTTATAAACAAACAAAAACAAAAAACTAAAGATAATGTTTTTAGAACGCTAGTTTTTGGTTCTCTAAAACTAAAACAAAGAGAATGTTCCAAGAACGTTAGTCTTTAGTTATAAAAAATAAAACTTAAGAGAATGTTCAACGTTTGTTTTGGGAGAAAAAATGTAAAGAGATTTTACCCAGGACTTTATATATAAAACGTTTGATTTTGGTAATAAAATTGTAAATCTAAAAAGAATGTTCCTGGAGCGTTAGTGTATGTTAATAAAAAAATAACACCCACAAATAACGTTCCTAGAACATTAGTGGTTGGGTTATATAACGCTAAACCCCAAAGAGAACGTTGCTAGAACGTTAGGAATTGGTTTAAAATAAATAAATAAAAGCGAAACAAACTATGCTCTGATGTTAGGGGGATGTTCTGTGTGTGCTGGGTATACTTTTCATACCCTTATAATGGGGCATGTTGTCACACTATTTGGGGTAAGTTGTCACATGGTGTTTATTGACGATGATTCAAGCAGAATAGGCCTTCCTTTGATTTAAATATGAAATAATAAAAAAGCCATATTTCACAACTTAATTACTTAACGGGGGTTCAACAATTAAACAATTTTGTAGCACAACACAAAAATTGAAATGTAACATACAGAAATATCATATTTGTTTTGTCAAACAAATTGAAAGATATAAGAAGATATAATGTGACAACTAGCCCCAGACTGCTCAATACATAATACAATATACAAACACACTTTATATAAAGTAGCTTTTCCCCCAAATATATTGCACATATGAAATGCATTTAGTCATTTTAATGCACAGACAAATGCATTATGTATTTTAGATTAGACTTCAAATGCATTGAGCATGATGCATGCACTGCAGTTTGTGTACTTCTATAAAGTTACATATGAAAACATCAGCATGAATTTGTGTCTTGTTATTTCAGTTTAACGGTGTGGATTCGTCATGCTGCGACAGATGCTCTTGAACTCCACGGCGGTGGCACGAGATTTTGACCGAATGACCCACACGCACACACCGGCACCGCTCAACGTGTCTCACGGACCCGTGAGCGTGTCGGCCCTCCTGAAGCCCACGGGCCGTGGTGGTGCTCTGCGCGAGGGCGAGCTGAACAAACCGGATCTGGCCACTTACGTGGTGATGTGCCTGGTGCTGTTTCTCCTCGTCCTACTCATCGTTTTCTTCATCAACTGTCAGCTTAGAAACTCTTTCTTCGCCTCCATGCCTTACGACCGCTCGCTGCGAGAAGCGCGGAGCTCTTACAAATGAGACGGCTCAGATCGATGGGTACGATGGGGCTCATTTCTGCATCACTATATGGCATCGGAAAAATGGTGACTGCTTTCAGACAGGTTTCCCAAACACTCCCCCGTCTTCCGTTGGATGAACAATGATAGCCACCACCCCTCCCCCACCCCAAAAACAATCATGGCATTGATTGGTCATGATGCTCAAAGAAGCAGAGCAATACTTTAAAAGCACCACAAAGTCACTGGATTCAACCTATGAATAGTCTCCTATAGTTGTACAGTATATGCATATTATTCTGGGATATGTGGAAGTATTTTAACATTGAAAAAATTAAATGTACGTCACTTTAAAGGGATAGCTTACCCCCCAAAAATACAAACCTGCATGACTTTCCTCCATGGAACACAAAAGGAGACGCTAGGCAAATTGACAACCTTAGTCACCGTTCGCTTTCATTGTGTGGCAAAAAGATGCACTGAAAGTGAATGGTGACTGAGGATATCATCTCCTTTTGAAGGATGAAAATAGAAACAGAATTTTCTATCCCGTTACGGTTATAATGGCACTTTGGATATCAAAACCGAAACAGATCTCTGGATGGAGCCCAAAGACTCGCATTGAACCAGAACTTACCTGCGTTGTTGTTTATGTGTCTGTATATAAGCACTGTTTTGTACTTCTGCACGTCACATCATGGCCTTTTTTTCCCTTATAATTTTGTTTATAAAGTCTTGTGCATTTTTGTAAAGATCATTTTATTGTACTGTGTTAAACCATGATTAAATCTTACTTTCATGTCGGTCTGTGTCTGAGATTGTGTATAAAACCCTGTTGATATTTATCTCATAAGAAGCAAAAACTAGCCCTAGGAAACTTGCTTATAGTGCACCTTTTTTTTTTTTTTATCACTGTACATCCTAAATTGATAGTACATTAAAAAAAAAGTCATCATTTACTCACCTTCATATCGTTCCAAACCCATATAACTCTCTTTTTACCGTGGAACACAAAACGAGAAGCTGCTATGTTCATGCTGCTCTTTTCAGATTAAATTTACCAGGGGCTGAAAACATTTACATTTATGCATTTGGCAGACGCTTTTATCCAAAGTGACTTACAGTGCACTTATTACAGGGACAATCCCCCCGGAGCAACCTGGAGTTAAGTGTCTTACTCAAGGACACAATGGTGGTGGCCATGGGGTTAGAACCAGCGACCTTCTGATTAACAGCCCTGTGCTTTAGCCACTACGCCACCACCACTCCAAGCTCACTAACAAGCTCACTAAAAAGCTCACTAAAAGGACAAAAAGCACCTTAAAAGTAGTCCATCAGACTCGTGCTCTATATTCAAAGTCTTTTGAAGGCATTAGATAGTTTTGTGTGAGAAACAGACGTCATTATCACTTTGAAACAGCATATATTGTGAAAAACCCTTCTACAATAACGGCAATATTCTAATATTGGCTGTGGTGATTGAGCCCCATCATTTAGGCGCGAAGCTGTCCGCTATAATAGCGTGCATGCTAATACCATTCCTTAGAATCTTCTTCCTTCAAGACAGCAATTCATCTCTTGTCTAGAAGCCCTCTACTACTTCGCCGTCGACAACACAAGTCAGCGGGGGGATCTTCACGGCAACGAGAAGACTCTCCGCACCACCGGCCTCTTCGGCAGCACTGTGGATAAATTTGCAGAGCATTACGGCGCGACTCAGCAACACTCCTATTGTCACACCAAGGGGTGAAACCAGTTGAATGGAGATTTCATCCTCAGACTGTCCTGAGGATTTGGGAAATATTTGGCAAAGCGGAAATCAGTCTATATGCCTGAGTGGAGAATACCCACTGTCCCCTCTGGGACTCGAAGTCCCAAGCCTCACTGGGAGTGGACACAATGGCCCACAAATAAGGTTTTTCAATGGTCGTAAACCGAATGTATCACATGGTTTGAAGCTAGTTTTTCTGGTCCAACAAAACAAACGTTCCCTTATGACTCAGTTCACTTGACATTGCATTCTGCATATGCATATGGGGAGTGTCCTTCTAAACAACCTAGTTGAAACCCTTCTACAATAACGGCAATATTCTAATATCGGCTGTGGTGTTTGAGCCCCACCATTTAGGCGCGAAGCTGTCCGCTATAAAAGCAGGCACGCAAATATATTCCTTAGAATCTCCTTCCTTCAAGACAGCAATTCATCTCTTGTCTAGAAGCCCTCTATTACTTAGCTGTCGACTACAAGAGTTGGCGGGGGGATCTTCACGGCAACGAGAAGACTCTCTACTCCCCTGCAGTGCTCTGGCGGACATCACTCCGCCTCGCCACTTGACGCTTCGCTGGTGAACGGGCCACTTCAGCATCCTGATTCCCCACAGTGCTTCAGCAGGAGTTGTGTATTCTTATAAGCAATTGTGATATTGTCATATTGTGTATATATATAGAGTTTGCATCTTTTTAAAGATGTCGTTCTGTAAGTGTTCCTTGTGCAAGAGGCACATCCCACCGTCAGATCAGCATGAGAGCTGCATTCACTGTCTGGGCCGTGCCCTCGCAGAGTCAGCTCATGGAGACAGACTGCCCTCACTGCGAGGGCATAAGTATCAAGACGCATCACTCGCGAATCGCCGCCTCTTCTGTGACACCCAATTAATCACACGAGGAGGCACAGCGGGGCCGTGAGGTCAAGCAGGATGAATTTGAAGTGGACCTTGTGCCGGCACACGCCCCGGAGCCCCTTGATCTTCATATAACGCATCTTTGCCTATACATTATGTGTATCACAACTTCCAGCCCTTGGCAGGAGAGCATGGCCTCATCTCGTTTGGCGGTTCTGACGCTGGGGATGAGTACGATGTCATGTCTCTCGCTGCATCAGGTGAGTGGTCAGTGGATGACGCTAACGCCCCTTCCCCCGACGAGGGCGAGCCTTCGCGTCCTTACAAGGGCTCAATCTCGAGTGGTCTCCTCCAGAGGAACCTGTACAATCTCGCCTTGATGAATGGTCCTTGCAGTTAAGCGACCGCGCTATGCAGATCTGCCCGTTCTTTCCTAAAGTTCATAAAGAACTGTCACAATCCTGGCACATGCCCTATTCAGCTATTCCATCCTCTGTAATGTGGATCACAGGGAAGAAAATGGATATGCCCAACTACCCCCTGTGGAAGGGGCGGTAGTGACACACCTCTGCCCGGTGTGTAGCTGAGCATGGAAATCACACGCCATTCATCCTTCCAAGCCATGTAGACTGACGTCCGCACTGGCTGGAAGAGCATACTCAGCGGTGGGCCAAGCTGGTTCAGCACTCCACACGATGGCGGTGCACCAGGTCTTACAAGCCAAGCTCCTCAAGGAAATAGACGAGCAAGGCTACGATGCAGAAACATTGCTGTTGCATGCCACAAAGTCACTGCACAGGCCATTGGCAAGTCAATGAGCAACCTGGTAGATCTGGATCGACACATCTGGCTGATCCTCATGGAAATGCGTGACAAGGAAAAAGCCGCTCTTTTGGATGCTCCAGTGTCTCCAGTCAGCCTCTTTGGCAGCTCTGTGGATAAATTTGCTGAGCGTTATGCAATGACTCAGCAACACTCCTATTGTCACACCAAGGGGTGATACCAGGTGAATGGAGACTTCATCCTCATACTGTCCTGAGGATTTGTGAAATATTTGGCAAAGCAGAAATCGGTCTATTTGTCTCAGTGGAGAATGCCCATTGTCCCCTCTGGTACTCGAAGTCCCAAGACCAGCTGGGAGTGGATGCAATGGCCCATAAATGGCCTGTGAAACCCAAACAAGTGTTTCCCCCATTGTGCCTCCTTCACTCTGTCAAAAGCAAAGTCCAAAAGGACAAGGAAGCGGTTCTATTGGTTGCGCCGAAATGGCCCAATCAGTCATGGTTTCCGGAAAAGATAGAGATTTTGGACGGCCTGCCATGGGAAATACCGCTGAGGAGGGATCTCCTCTCTAAAGCACAAGGGACAATCTGGCATTCCCAGCCCAAGCTGTGGAACCTGCATGTGTGGTCCCTGAACGGAACGCACTAAATGCACCAGAACTGACGCGTTACTCATGAACACCATTTTGCAGGCCAGAACGCCATCCACGAGACACCTCTATGCCCTAAAATGGAATGTGTTCACTGATTGGTGTTTTTCACATGGCAAAGTCCCAATAAACTGCCCCATACCTTAAATTCTCCTATTTCTTCAAGAGCGATTAGACACAGGAATCACTCCGTCAACGCTCAAAGTTTATGTGGTGACTATATCTGCGTATCACGCACCTGAAGCCGGCACCACTATAGGCAAACATGATTTAATCATAAAGTTGCTCAATGGAGCAAAACGGCTAAATCCACCTTGGCCGGCTACAGTCCCAACTTGGGACATAACGTTTGTCCTAAAAGCACTCGCAGGGCCCCCCTTTGAGCCTTTGGACTTTGTTGATTTGCACATCTATTAAGACCACATTACTGCTGGCTCTGGCCTCAGTAAAACGGGTCAGTGATTTGCATGCACTATCAATCGACAATTCATGTCTGGAGTTTGGTCCCAGACTTTCAAAAGTCACTGTCAAACCCAGAAAAGGCTATGTGCCTAAGGTTCTAACCACGGCCTTCAGAGCGCAGGTGGTTCACCTTCAAGCTTTCTTCCCTTCTCCATTTAATTTGGATGATTAACAATCCTTGCATTTGATATGCCCTGTGTTGGCGCTACACACATACATTGAGCGCACCCGCCAGTTCAGACTGTCTGATCAGCTCTTTGTGTGCTATGGATGACGCACGAAAGGAACGTCCATCTCCAAACAAAGACTTTCTCACTGGATCGTTGATGCGATTGCCCTGGCTTACTAGTCGCAGGTAAGATTTGCCCAATTGGTGTTAAAGCACACTCAACTAGAGACATGGCCTCCTCATTGGTATGGATGAACGGTGTCTTTACAAGACATGTTTTGCAGCAGGATGGTCTTCTCAAAGCACATTCGCAAGGTTTTACAACCTAGACGTAACGCCTCTCTCTTCACAAGTCCTCTCTGTCTAGATCACTTGCTATTTAATTCGCCAAACTCATACTTATGCCCCTCCTTTTGAGTACAGGCTCCCTATTATTTGACACAACCGCCTGCATTCAGGCCATTGTAGTTTACCAAAAGTTACAAGCACTACCATTATAAATAAACTCCATTCCCGACTGGGTTCGTGGCCCAACATGAGGGTCACTCGCTTGTGGCATACTCATGTTGGTCGCCGTCCCGCGGGACTGCGGCGTCATGTTTCCTCTCTGGAAGTTTATGTCGTGTTATAGGACTCTGTTCCCCATCTGCATTAGCATAATGTCATGTCAAGTGTACTGAGTCGTAAGGGAACGTCTCGGTGATGTATGTAACCTCGGATCCTTGAGAAGAAGGGAATGAGACATTGCGCTGGCGCACTTCATGACTCTTTTGAGGTGCGAGCGATGCGCTCTTTGTCCCTCAGTTAGAAAAATCTGAGGAATGGTGTTTTCACGCCTGATTTTATAGCGGATAGTTTCACGAGTCGGTTTGCCCATATCATCTTTAAGCTATTTAGGTTAAACGTATTTGACTTGCTGTCCACGGAGGGGCTTGATGAAGCAGCTTCAACTCAAGCTCTGAAGTACCCCGGGACTTTTAATAGGAGATGTTTAAGTGGGGCAAGATGCCTAGGATAAAAGTGGAGTTGGAGAGGTGGAGGGCAGGGCACTATAAGGGCAGGGTTTAAACACCATAACCAACATAAGAATATTAGCATGATTGTAGAAGGGTTTCAACTAGGTCATGTGGAAGAACACTCCCCATATGCGTTAGCAGAACCCAATGTCTCTCAGGTTGCAATTACGTATCTCAGAGGTTAAGTACGAATAAATGTACCTTTATGTATTCACATAATAAATAATAATAATGTAAATTATTGAGAATAAGCGACACATATGGCTCAGTTAATGCAGTACCTATATCTAATATTTGGATTTCAGAAATGCACATCTGTAAAGCTTTGAAATGCTTCATTAGTGGTCCAAAAGACAAATAAACAAATCAAAAAAGCCCTAACTATACCTTTAAAAATCTTAACCTTGCATTACTTTAAGAGCACTGAACCTGTAATAAGTGAACTATAAGACACTTTTGGATGAAAGCAAAAGATAAATGGCTAATTAAACCAGTAATTAGTCTGGTTTCACATGCAGCGTTCCCAACTGAGTCTAATTTGTCTATCGATGTTTGAGTCTGAGTTTTTTTATTTTCCTGAAGTTATGAAAGACGTGCAGCACCAGCAGAGATATAAATCAATCTGATATCTGTCCTAATCCACATCCGATGCGGCCAAGCAGTGATGACAGACGCAGACAATCAGGTGTGACTCGATAAGAGAGGCGGTTTCTATAATATCAAACCGAGACAAATGGATGTGTCTCTTTTCTCAAGAGACCTTCAAACATTTCACAAATAAGACCGAATAAATCAAAGGCCATGACTGCAATATCTGAATGTTTTGAGGTATTATAAGATACAGTCCTCGATCAGATCAGTGTGTATCAGATATCCCCACAAAACACAGATAAATCTTAAAGGAACCTTTCACAGATACACTGGTAGAAAAAAAGGGTACTGTTTAAGCCGTCAGTGGGGGGGTGGTACCCTAAAGGGGGCCTTTTTGTATCTCTTTATGTTTTGGGTACATAATTGCACCCTGAGGACCTACTGTGAAACTTTAAAGGTACTGTAAAGGGATTAATGGAAAGGAGGAGGCGAGAACCGGCATTACGATATAATTTTTTTTTTATTGATAAACTTAAACAAAAAGACAAACACACAAAGGTGTTGGACATCTGCCCGTAAATCTCTCTCTCTCGCACAATCCTCCTCAGTCGGCCTTTATCCCTCTCGGAGGCTTGATTAGCCTGATAATCGGCCCGCCCTCCGCCCTGTTACATTCCTCCCTCATTATCTCAGATAGGGGAGCCCCCGGCATGACGTACCCCCCCCCCCCTTTCCCTGGGGGAGCATTACGCCCCGTCTGCTGGCAGGTCATACCCGCCTTCCTGAATCTGGGAGGGGACAAGGGGAGGGAGAAGGGGAGGAAAATAGGGAGTACTTCCTGTAACAGTGTAGTACCCCCAACAAATTTAAAAGATAGAGAAAGGCCAATGTGGAGCGGCAGTGGGAGAGAAAGAGAGAGAAAAAAAACCTTACACGCCAATTCGCTGATACACTATAGCTTGGTCCCCGGCAACTCCTCCACCCTCTAATGGACGTCAGCCGCGCCTCCCCGGGCGGATCAGAGGCAGTCCTCTGGCCCCTGGCGGACAGAACACCCCGCCGCGTTCTCGGGGAACAGCAGGGGTCTCCCCCGCCCCTGGCAGCGGTTCTCCCAATCCAGGCAGTCGGGAGCCCCTTCTCCCCTCGCAGTCAGCGGTCTTCTCTTAACACCGCCGTGTTTAGCGGCTAGTAGTGGTCTCCCCTCGCCTCTGGCAGTGGCCCTGACCACTCCAGGGGGTCGGCTAGGAGCCCCTTCTCCCCTCACGGTTGGCGGCCATTCCTCCGCTTCCAGGTGGCCTGGCTCCTCCGTCCCCCGGAAGATAGCCGTGGCTAGCCATGATAAGAAAAGCGGAGGGGCGTTCTGTCCGCTGGGGGTCGGAGGTTTGACTCCGGTTCACCCGGAGAGGAGCGGCTGTCGTCCGCCGGAGAGTGTGGTGAAGTGTTCGAGGACCACGCGACGGTATATCAGAGAACCGGTGAGTGAGCTTCTTCTCTCTCTCTCTCTCTCTCTCTCTGTCGCACCTTGTTGGCCTTTTCCCTCGCTTATTTTGTTGTTGTTGTTGTTGTTGTTTTCCCTCCTGTCTCCTCCCAGGTCGAGGAAGGCAGGTATGACCTGACGGGGTGCAAAGCACGCCCCTCCCGGTGTAGGTCATGCCGGTGGCACCCCAGCCTGAGGTAACGCCAGGAGGAGTGTGGAGCGGAGGGGGGCGGGGTTGGGCTAGAATGTCGCACGCCCGGTCCCCAATCGGCCTGATGGGGCGTGCGAGGGATAAAGGCGGCCGGTGACGATGGTTCGAGAGAGAGAGAATTACAGGCATGTCCGTCATGTGTGTGTTTATGTTTGTGCTTTTAATTAAATATTATTAATATTGACAAGCCGGTTCTCACCTCCTCCTTGCCCATCTTAACCCCCTTACACTTACATAAAACAACGATTTAAACAGCTCAAATACAAATAAAAGCTTTAACAGAAGAATGTAAGAATGTAAGTGCTTTTATAAAATTATAGACCCTTATAGAGCATTTAGACCCTCCAAAAATGGTCCCAGTATTCCTTTTGTTACTTTTTTGTTGCATTAAATAAACTGTAAATATGTCAGAATTGGAAAGAAGGTTGTGAGTACCGCAGAAAAATGTGTCACTACATAAAATCACTGATAAAGCTGGGGAGAAATTATCATAATTGTCATTATCATATATTCTGTCACCCTGATATTTGAGAGGATTTTGCACACTGGTGGGTGTTTAAAAGAGGTCTCGGGATGAATTGGAGTGTGTGCAAAGGAGATGATAATGTCTCAATGTAAGAACTGGGTCGACTTGAGTCAGCACTTTTACAATGAAACATGCAACGACTTCTTTGGACAATATCAGGGAGGATTTTGCAGGTCTTGAAGGAAACACGTGTGTGTTTGCTTAAAGATCAAGACATGCAATGCAGCTTTTCTATTAATTTTTTCCCCTTTCATGACACAACTACCCATCTGAGTTTTGTTAATCACACACATCACTGAATAACATTTACATTTTACATTTATGCATTTGGCAGACGCTTTTTCCAAAGTGACTTACAGTGCACTTATTACAGGGACAATCGCCCCCGGAGCAACCTGGAGTTAAGTGCCTTCCTCAAGGACACAATGGTGGTGACTGTGGGGATCGAACCAGCAACCTTCTGATTACCAGATTACCAGTTATGTGCTTTAGACCACTACACCACTACCACTGACACCTGATATGATTTAATTAGGTGTCAGCATGCAGTGGTCCTTAAGTCTTACATTAAAGTGAATGAAACTGGAAATGTGGGCCGTGAAAAGAGACTATTAATGTGTCTTAAACAGTGTGAAGTCATTAGGGTCCTTTCTGCTTTTAGACTTTTATGCACGGGGCTGGTCTGAAACAAGTCTCAATTACAGGATGGTCTTCCATCTAGACAAAACTTCAAATGTCCTCAAGATGGGATTTGACATGTTTCACTTTATTTATAAGAACATTTTTAACACTTTGGCCCTCACTGTGATGGCTGCTCATCTTGTCACTAGGTGGCAGACTTTGCTCACAAATTACATGAAATTTGTATTAATTATATGTTTTATTTTACTGCTTTATTTATTCTGTTCATATTAAATAGGAAATGCTGAGTACCTATTAAAAAAGATTAAAGTTTGAATAGCTTCATCCATAATTAAAAATGTTAGTAAATTTGTAGGCCTACAATAAGATGAATGTATCAATTTATTGTTCTCTCGTATAACCTAAAGAAACAATCGTTACTTTCTCGTATTTCAAAGAAATATCAGGAGTAATAAAATAAATAATAGTCACATTTTATTAACTTTAAATACTTTGAAGTCACAAATTGACTATTTATAAGGATATTATCAGAACTGAATCTATGTACAATTTTTAATGTGAAGTCAGTTTGACAAGTGCTTAATATATATACAGTATATACTGGTGGACAGAAGTTTGGAATAATCTGCAGATTTTGCTGTTTCGGAAGGAAATTGGTAATTTTATTCACTGAAGTGGCGTTCAACTGATCACAAAGTATAGTCAGGACATTACTGATGTATAAAACCACAACATCACTATTTGAAAAAAGTCATTTTTGATCAAATCTAGACAGCAGCATCACTTATCCTTGATTAATCATGATAAATTGATAATTTGGCACAAGAAAATCTCTTCACAGTTTAAATATATATTTGGTTCGTTAAATGAAGCTGAACATTGTCTTTGTGTTTGTTTTTGAGTTAACACAGTATGTAATAGACTGGCATGTGTTAAGGTCAATATTAGTTCAAAAATGGCAAAAAAGAAACAGCTTTCTCTAGAAACTCATCAGTCAATCATTGTTTTGAGGAATGAAGGTGATACGATTCTTGAAATTGCCAAAAAACTGAAGATTTCATCCAAAGGTGTACACTACAGTCTTCAAAGACAAAGAACAACTGGCTCTAACAAGGACAGAAAGAGATGTGGAAGACCAGATGTGCAACTAAACAAGAGGATAAGTACATCAGAGTCTCTAGTTTGAGAAATAGATGCCTCACATGTCCTCCGCTGACAGCTTCATTGAATTCTACCCGCTCAACACCAGTTTCATGTACAACAGTAAAGAGAAGACTCAGGAGGCCTCATGGGGAGAATTGCAAAGAAAAAGCCACTTTTGAAACAGAAAAACAAAAAGAAAAGGTTCGAGTGGGCAAAGAAACACAGACATTGGACAACAGATAATTGGAAAAGAGTGTTACGGATCTAAACCCCATTGAGCTTTTGTGGGATCAGTTAGACTGTAAGGTGTGTGAGAAGTGCCCGACAAGACATCTATGGCAAGTGCTACAGGAAGTGTGGGGTGAAAGGTCAAGTGCTACAGGAAGAGTGGGGTGAAAGGTCACCTGAGTATCTGGACAAACTGACCGCTAGAATAACAAGGATCTGCAAAGCTGTCATTGCTGCACATGGAGGATTTTTTGATGAGAAATATTTGAAGTAGTTTAAGAAGTTCTGAACATGATTTTCAAATTGTAATAGTAATTAATCATGTTTATTAATGTCCTGACTTTACATTGTGATCAGTTAAATGCCACTTTGGTGAATAAAAGTACCAATTTCTTTTCATAAGAGCAAAATCTGTACATTATGCCAAACTTTTGGCCACCAATGTGTGTATATATATATATATATATACATGTATATATCTGTGGACGGACACTCCTTGTTGATGAGAGAGGTCAACAGAGAATGGTCAGACTGGTTCGAACTGACAAAGTCTACAGTAACTCAGATAACCACTCTGTATGATTGTGAATGCTGTTCTGAGATGCGGGTTGGCGCTGTTTTGGTGGCACGAGGGGGACCTACACAATATTAGGCGAGTGGTTTTACTGTTGTGGCTGATTGTGTAAATTTACATTACTTTATATTTATAACATAAGGTTTATTAAGAGGTAGTCTAATTATGTTATATGCTATAATTTGTTATTAATACTTACAAAGAATTTATTTATTTATTTATTTATTTATTTTTTTTTTTGCTATTTTGATAGATTATGATATTGGATATAATATAAAATGATATCACATTATATATTTATAAAAATATTTTTAGAGGTAGTCAAATGATGTCATTATTACTATTATTACTATATATATATATATATATATATATATATATATATATATATATATATATATATATATATATATATATATATATATATAATTTAATTTTTTCATTTATGTATATATTAAATATTTTTCATATATATATATATATATATATATATATATATATATATATATATATATATATATATATCAAAAAGGTGTAAGAGTTGGTTTAAATGTCAGTAGGCGTCATTGTTTTGTCTACCTGTGACTCAGGTGAGTGTGTAGTGCGCATAATGGCTCCTCCCACCTGACCTGCCACACACACACGCGCGCGCGCGCGCACACAGGAAGAGAGGAAGAGAAAGCGGAAAACTTCAGCTGATCTCATATGGTTGTAGTTTGAACCTGAACTCTTTACTATGGAGCACAAGGAGATGATATCGATCATCGGATGTACTGATGACAGTTCGGCAGAGTGATCGATTAGATTGATAGATAGATTTGCAGTTATAAAGCGCAGTTTGTATGTTGTTACAGAGGTCGAGCCAAACTTACACGATTAAACACGGACGGTATGCTCGGAGATCTTTGCGTTATGACGAGGCTCTACGGACTTCAGAAGAGAGTATAAGCTCGTAACGGCTCCAAATAAAGAGAACACCGCTGGGAATTTGGGGGTTTAGTTTTTAAATTTCCCTCCTGTTCCTTTGTGGCGGAGGAAGAGCGCGGGCCGCGGCGGGGAGTTGCAGCAGGCCGCGGGATCAGACGCCTCTGAACGGGGCAGAGAGAAAGAGAGAGAGTGATAGAGAGAGTCTATGTGGAGAATCAGTCCTGTATGTATGAAGATAAGTAAGTTAAGACCAAAACTAGAGTTGTAACAATGGATCCAAATTCGGCGTCCGCTGGCGCTCCCAAAGGCGGCAAAGATAAAGACAAGAAAAGCAAGAAGAACTATGAAGATGGAGAAAGCAAGAAGAAGTTTGTAAGTGTTTTAGTTGTTTTTGTGTGTGCATTTATTGTCATACGGTTGTCTGTTTTTACTGTCAGTAATTCAGGAGCGCTTCAGGTTGTGTTGCCTTTTATTTGATGTGAAGTAACAGATTCGGGCGCGTGACAGTCGCGCGAGCGCTATTTATTTACGTTTTTTGAAGATTTATTTATCGCAGACTTTTTTTTTTTCTCACCGGTTGTGCATTGCTCTTTAACTGGAGAATGTTTCCATACTTGTTGCAATGAAGAAACTCAAAACGGATAGCAGAGAAGTTTGTGATTTGAGATGTTTTGAAGCGCGCGCGCTACGTGCTCAGACATCTATAATGAGGAAGTCTGTGTGTCTGTGTGTCTCTCTCTCTCTCTCTGTGTGTGTGTGTGTGTGTGTGTGTGTGAGAGAGAGAGAGAGAGAGAGAGGGTGTGCTGCAAAAATACACAGCATACTGGTCAGTTGGCCGGTTTTAGAGGGGGGGTTGGACACTTTTTAGCTGACCAGGCTGGCTTAATTTATTTATTAATAAATAAATAATCTAAAACATGCATCATAAACTAACACATCTATAACACACTGTGCACACAAAATAGTTACACTTAGGAACTTCAGGACAAAAATGTCCCCATTGAAACCCATTAAAACTGCAATATTTGATCCCAGTGCCATTAAAGCATAAAATCATGAATTCTATGTAGTGGTCTAAGCACATAACTGGTAATCTGGTAATCAGAAGGACACTGGTTCGAACTCCACAGCCACCACCATTGTGTCCTTGAGCAAGGCACTTAACTCCAGGTTGCTCCGGGGGGATTGTAAGGGCTCTGTAAGACGCTTTGAATAAAAGCGTCTGCCAAATGCATAAATGTAATTGTAAATGTAAATCTCACTAGGATCGTATTTTCTCAATTCTTACCTTGTTTTACTCAGATTTTTGAGGTATTTTGTATGTCTGGATTGAGAACTGTGTGTGTGTGTGTGAAACCAACAGTGGCATTATATATACAAACTGCCATTTAAAGGGCACCTATTATGGCATTTAAAATGTTCCTAATATTGTTTTGGGAGTCCCCAACAACAGTTTTACATGCATGCAATGACAAAAAACACTTTTGTTGTCTTATAATATGCATTTATGTTTACCTGATTTGCTCACCGACTCCCAAATGATTCGTTCAACGACTCATTTTTCCAAACCCCTCTTTTGCGTGACGCTAATCTGCGGTGATTGGTCAGATGACCCAGTCAGTTGTGATTGGTATACTCTGTGCAGAGATTGTCAGAATCGGAACGCCCATCACCGCTTTGTAGTAAAAACATCAAAATCAGAGAAGGAATTTGAGTTGATTTATGTTAGCGATCATAGCCCAAAGTTCGGTGGTAAACACCCAATCAGTTATTGTTTGCGTTAGCCCAACGCATAAACATATTGGTAAAGCACTGCATTACTACAAGTTATTGCTCTATTCTTTATGACAACTCCAATAACATCGACAAATATTTCACATATTTCATTGGAGACCTAGAAGCTGCGCTGAGCGTAACGTACAAAACACACACAAATACTTATTAAGCATGCTAAAAAACACATAAAAGCAACAATTATTAATAATACTTACAGGTTGTGATTCGGAGGAGGAAGCTGATCCAAATAAACTTGGTACTGAACCTTCCTTCAGTATCAACCGGCTCGCGAATCCACACTTGAAAGCGTTCATGTTCGTAAAGCAATCGTCATTAAAATGACGCTGAACACAGCACAAGGTTCGGGCGATACTTGTGTGGTATAGTTGTAAATATAAACTCTAGCCACTGATTCTTCACATGCTCGTCCCTGGGCAGTGAAATAAAGGTCACTTTTGATATGCACTTCAGAACACAGCGTCTTGTTGTCGACATGATGTTTTCAAGTTTTCCCTGGTGTCTACGCGCAATGAGTGGGCGCGGCCAATTTGATAATTTTTCATCTTGACGTCACAACAAAAAGGAAAATGACTCGTTGGAAAAACGATTCTTTACATTGACTCAGCGTCGACTCCTACTTTTGAGAGACAATAACTTTTTTTACGGTGAACTTTCATATATAAAATTTTGCAGGATGTTTTTGTTCACTTAAATCTCTGTTACACACTACATGTAAGGTAATTTTCAAAATTCCATATTAGGTGCCCTTTAAAGGTTTAAATTCCTGAAAATGAATGAAAATTGGGTAGTTATGATCAGGACTGATGTTGGTTAAGTCAGTGAAAGTGGAAAATAATATTATAATGTCAGTGTTTTGACGTGGACATTTTTGCCCTCTGAGTAACGTTTTATTTTAGTGATGCACCAGGATTAAAGTGAGACATTGTTACATTCAAAAATATTTGAATTTTGTGTCAGTTTAAGATTATTATTCTATTCTTTCCTGTTATATTGCAATTGCAATTATTCCCAATTAATATTATTTACATTAATATGACTTATTGTGGGTGGATCAACAGCATGCCATCTTTATGTTGGCGACACGTTCAAAACAAGCTAAGAAATGTGTTCCTGAATGACTTTATTGCTGTTTAATGCATCAGTAAATCAGGACTAGTTGCATAAACAGTCAACTTTGGCCCTCGAAGCATATAAACAAAACATTAACCACATTTTTAAATAAATATACACGGAAGCAAGCAACGGACTTGTCTGTGATTGGTTACAAAGCAGTAAAATAAATCAAACATTTCGATGCAACATGAGTAGACCTACACGGACTGCTATAATTGACAGTTTACACGATTCATTAATTGTGGCAGCTGTAATTGTAATCTTGATGAATTGTACAGGCCTGGTTTGAGAGTTCCGAGTGTGACATTGTTTCATTCTGTTAGAATTCTGAGTTTAAAATTGTGTTCTAAATGTCACCGTTTCTATTTGTACGTTGTTTTTGTAGCATTGTTTCATTGTGAAACATTCCTGCCGGTAAAGATGCATGCCGTCACTCGCTCTCTTTCTATTGTTATCAGATCTGAACTGATTACAGAGAAGAAAAATTAACAGACAGGAATTTTATTGCCTTGGGTAAATAACATGGTGACTCCATAACAGCTCAGTGAAATGAGAGGTATTTCTGTGATGTCATAAAGGAGTCCGGGAGAGAATAGAATACTAGCGTACTGCACAGTATATACTGCTTTCCAGGACTTTTTGACAGTATGTAAAACTTTGCGTTACACAACATAAAACATGTCAAACATTAGTGTGTAACATTGTCACATGAATGCTTTACTGCATCCCCTGTAATTTTGTTGCACATCGTACACAAATATAATATAGGCCTACTGTGCACAAACTGATCTTCCAGTTTTAGAAAAGGTTTCCATAGAGTCCCAAACACACCTGGTGTGTAATAGTGAAACTCTATAAGCCGTAATGGGAGTAAACCATCATTATGTGCACACGTGTGGGGTTTCTGTCTGACTGAGAGGAAGTCCCTTTATTCTACTATGGTACTCCAAAATGCACCATGTTAACTGCAGAATTACCTTAGTTACAACTAGGGTTACAGATTTCCCCATTCGATTCTGATTTACAAGCTTACTATTACAAGTGTATTAATTTGGGTATATTTCAGTTATAATGTCCCTTTTGCTTTCATATGAAGGGGACCTTCTAACTTGGTACATTGCTAAAATATTAAATGACTAATTTGTATTTTATTAGTTTATCATCATTTGTAAAATATCAGCTTTTTAATGTATTCAAACAATAAATATGACAGTATATTGCATATACTTTTTGGTTACATGTTTGTTGTTCAATTACCTAATTTGTACTATTTACAGGTATTTTTGATTTGGTATGATTTGTTGAACATGTGTTAAAAAGCGGTACTGTCGCTTTAAGAAAGCCAGCATTTCTGAAAGGAGCGTCTGTAAATGAGCGCATGTTAATCTGTGCTATGTGCGATTAGAATTATATATGATAGGTGTTTGGAGAAAGAGATCAATATTTAAGCCCTTTTTACTATAAATTCTCCTCTCTGCCCAGTAGGTGGCGATATGCAGGTAGAATGTCAATCGGCAAAAACAAAAGGAGACAAATAATGCAAAAGTGGTGATTTGTAGTAAAAAAGGACTTAAATATTGATGTGTTTCTCACCACACTCATCATATATAAGTCTAATCACGCTTAGCACAGATTAACATGCGCTCGTTTACAGATGCTCCTTTCAGAAATGCTGGCTTTCTTAAAGAGACAGTACCACTTTTTCACAAATGTTTAACAAATCAGTCATATCACCTCTGACTTTTATGCTGCCTTTATATGCTTTTTAGAATCAAATTAGGAAATCTGTATCAATAATCAGCCTTAGTTGTAACTTTAGTTACAGTCTCAAAATCGGTCCGTCACTGTCGTCAAACCAGCACTGCACTGGCCGGTATCGGCTTCAACCGCTGGAAAATCAGTCGACCGCATGTGTATGTGTTTTGATGAACATTACTGAAAAAGAAGTGGAGATGGAATATAAAGACATCTTTATGGGTCTAAACTCCTAAGGAGTCATGAGCGCATGCAGCAAACGCCAGTACGTGTGCGCACCATCAAATAGAGTTCGCATCAAAATCAAATTTATATATATATATATATATTATGTATGTAACTGTGGCCAGCTGTGCAGTGTGTATAAACCTCACTCTCCTGACCTCAAGAGGTGCACTAGCGACTGACGCTAGGGGCTGTAGCCTTTAGCCTCCATGTTAGCACACCCACCTCCCATGAGCCGTTCGAGTCCCGTATGGAGCGGGTAGAACAGGAGCATCACAATGGTGCTGTGACCCGGATGGGAGTGAGGTTTAGGGGGGTGAGCGTAACAGAGGCCAGCTGGTAGATAGCTGTGCAATGTGTATAAACCTCACTCTCCTGACCTCAAGAGGTGCACTAGCGACTGACGCTAGGGGCTGTAGCCTTTAGCCTCCTGAATGCTTTCATACTTGCCATATAGCAAGGACATTAAACTGTCTCTCTCTCACACACACACTTGCACACCACTTACACCTGATGCTGGTGTTGTTCTGTAATAGGTGAAAGGTCATGTTTTAGTTAGGAAGGCGTGTCTGACCACTCTGTCTTTGTGTGTGTGTGTGTGTGTGTGAGTGAGAGAAAGATTGCACCAGTTGAAAATAAAGCTGAACAAGGCCATGTGCACAGGTCATCGTTTACAACTAACCCCTGCCGAGAGACACTGCAGTCCAGCGTGTCTGTTTGATGATGTCATATCCTGTCCCTCGTTTTAACATGCTTGTTATGATTAACTATTGCTCGTCCCAAGAGATCATGAGTACACACATGAACGATATTGTGATGTGATTTAGATTTAATGTTGCTTACAGGCAAAACAAGCTTTTCCGCATGTTTAAACCCATTGTGTGTGTCACTTGTGTGGTTTTTGTTTGTTTATCTCAGTGGGCCGTCTAAAGCGGATCGTTCATTCGCTGAAAGCTGAAATCTGTGTTTGCACAACAATGCGTGTTTGCTCTTTAGTCTTTGCTGTCTGGTCCGTGACCCTTATCAGAATACCCAAAATAACGTGACTCTGTTAAAGATGAAAGCACATTCAGTTTCAGAGCTTTACTTTGTAGCTTCCTGGTGAATTTAACTAAAAACATCATGCCCGGTCACATTTCACCCCAAAACCAAAGGACATTTTTTTAAATCAAATAAGAAATGTTCTTTTGCACACAGAACATTTTTATTGTGATATTTTGTAGTGTGCCGCTGTCCAAATTGACGACCCATGCATAGTTCCGAGGGGGAGGGTAGGTGTGCGCGTGATTAGGGATGCACCGGTATCGGCAGTTGGAGTGGTGGTGGCGTAGTGGCTAAAGCATAGGGCTCTTAATCAGAAGGTCGCTGGTTCAAACCCCCACCACCATTGAGCAAGGCACTTAACTCCAGGTTGCTCCAGGGGGGATTGTCCCTGTAATAACTGCACTGTAAGTCGCTTTGGATAAAAGCGTCTGCCAAATGCATAAATGTAAATGTAAAAATTAGTTATAAGCATGAACATGCTGATATGATAAACCAATGGTTTATTTATATGAATTAGTAACACACTTTGTGTGACTTTAAAAGTAGGTTTCTGATATGATTGGAGTCTTAATTTTTATGTTTTTATACATATTTTGTACAATTACTTTTCATGGAGTTATGAGTTAAGGAGTTAAACTTTTTTAATCAGGAAGAAATGACTGAGTGCACCTTTAAATGTCTGCGTTTTAAAATAAAGTCTGTGAGCAAGCGGCGCCCTCTAGCGATCTGGATAGCATTGTCCATTATTCCACTATAATACATAATTTAAAAGATGGTTTTATTCAGTTGGTTAACTTTTTATTTTTCCATTATGTGGTTGACATTTCTGTGGAATTGCCCAACATATGCATAGCATGAATTTGTAATGTTCTATTATATGCAGTACATACATGTACATTGTGCGTTGTTTTGAACTGCAAAAACCTATTTTTATCTTATATTCATCTTTCATTGTGGCACTCTTTAAACTTTTGGCCTGTGTTCAACAGATCCAATCCATGTTCACTGGAAATAGTTTTTTAGTGAAGTGAAAAAGCTTTTGTACCTCTTTGGATAGTTTTGAAGCATAATTCCAAAATAAAACTGTGATCTTTAGACAAAAAGGTAAGTAGCAAAAAATAGTTATCGGCTTATAGATGTGTGTTAAAATCGGTATTGGCCAAATATTTTAAATAAAATAAAGAGAGATATATGTATATATCACACACACACAGTTGAAGTCAGAAGTTTACATACACTTAGGTTGAAGTCATTAAAACACATATTTTTTTACCTTCACAAGTCTGGTTCATCCTTGGGTGCAATTTCCAAATGTCTTAAGGCACCACGTTCATCTGTACAAACAATAGTACACCAGTATAAACACCATGGGACCACACAGCCATCATACCACTCAGGAAGGAGACTCATTCTGTCTCCTAGAGATGAACCAAATCAATCCCAGAACAACAGCAAAGGACCTTGTGAAGATGCTGGAGGAAACAGGTTGACAAGTATCTATATCCACAGCAAAACGAGTCCTATATCAACATGACCTGAAAGACTGCTGCGCAAGGAAGAAGCCACTGCTGCAAACCTGCCATAAAAAAGCCAGACTACAGTTTGCAAGTGCACATGGGGACAAAGATCTTGTTCTCTGGTCTAATGAAAAAAATAAAATAGAACAGTTTGTCCATAATAGCCATCGTTATGTTTGGAAGAAAAAGGGTGCCGAAGATCCCAACTGACCTAAGAATGTTTTCTACAATTAAATGTCAGGAATTGTGAAAAACTGAGTTTAAATGTGTTTGGCTAAGGTGCATGTAAACTTCTGACTTCAACTGTATATACTGTATCTATCGGTTTCTTGTTCGTTCTGTCTGTTTTGTTTGTTCTCTGCATTAATTTGTTTGCTCCACTGATTGTATTTGTTCTATCGTTCTTTAGTTTGAGCTATCTATCGGTTTCTTGTTCCTTCTGTCTGTTGTTTGTTTGTTTGTTTGTTTGCTATACTGATTGTATTTGTTTTATCGTTCTTTTGTTTGAGCTATCTATCGGTTTCTTGTTCCTTCTGTCTGTTGTTTGTTTGTATGTTTGTTTGCTCTACTGATTGTATTTGTTCTATCGTTCTTTGTTTGAGCTATCTATCGGTTTCTTGTTCATTCTGTCTGTTTGTTTGTTTGTTTGTTTGTTTGCTCTACTGATTGTATTTGTTCTATCGTTCTTTGTTTGAGCTATCTATCGGTTTCTTGTTCCTTCTGTCTGTTGTTTGTTTGTTTGTTTGTTTGCTCTACTGATTGTATTTGTTCTATCGTTCTTTGTTTGAGCTATCTATCGGTTTCTTGTTCCTTTTGTCTGTTGTTTGTTTGTTCTTGGGGTTCGTTTGTTTGCTCAACTGATTATATTTGTTCTATCGTTCTTTAGTTTGAGCTATCTATCGGTTTCTTGTTCCTTTTGTCTGTTGTTTGTTTGTTCTTGGGGTTCGTTTGTTTGCTATACTGATTATATTTGTTCTATCGTTCTTTAGTTTGAGCTATCTATCGGTTTCTTGTTCCTTTTGTCTGTTGTTTGTTTGTTCTCAGCATTCATTTGTTTGCTCTACTGATTGTATTTGTTCTATCGTTCTTTTGTTTGAGCTATCTATCTGTTGCTTGTTTATTTTTTAATTATTTTTTTACTTTAATTACTATAATGAAAATGAACAGTTTTTGCATCATGGTAATAAGTATTTTTAGGCAGATATGTCACAATACTATTTTTTGTAGTCTAAAATTTGTCTTCATTTTCCTTAAGTAAATGATTATTTCTTATTCCCTTTTTTCATTTTGTCAGCCCTAAAACAATATTGTGAACGATTGCATCCAGTTGTTTTTGGGCTCTTCATTGACACCTCTCCCCAGACACCTGGTATGTCACCCGTCTTGATTTGTACTGGAACATTCCACAGGAATAAGGGCTCACTGAGCAGTAGGTTTGGTATTCTGTGTATAGACGTGAACCTGCATTACTTTCTCTGAAGCGAAGCACTGACGTCCAAAATAAACATGACTGCTGCTGATTCAGATCTATTTATGAGGGTTTCCTCATATTCCATAAAATAACATTTGGTTATTTCAGAAGTACAAGAGTGTTCATAAAATCACAAATGGAGTTACCGTAATTTTATAACACGCCTCTAAACCTCTCCGAGGAAAACACAACAATAGTCGTTCAGGACTGTATAGCTGTTCAGTCTATTTTATCATTTTAAACCAATACACTTCTTTTTGTGAAATGTTTTGCTTTATAAAGTGTGCCTGTGCTATCTTCGATATTTCGTTATATAATGCAACATTCATATGTTTATTTATAAGTGTGTCCCAATTGTCCAAATACTTCAGATCCTCTGTACTGTTTCCAATTCGTAGATTTGGATAAAACTAGACAAAACTGTGGACTTTGTGTTTGGGTTTTCTTTGGCACCGATTCTGAGTGGACCATCCCAACTAGACAGCCACTTTACATACTGTGATTTAATTTCTAAAAATACTTGCTAAACCCTCTGCTGATTTAAACATAGGCCTAATATTCAGATTACGTCAGACTTTGGGGAATTCCAGAGAGAGAAAGAAAGTGGGATGTTTAATGCTGGTTTTGTTTTTTCCTGTTATTATAATTATGACATAAGATTTGACAGGAAGGGCATCTGATGTAATTACATTTACATTTATGCATTTGGCAGACGCTTTTATCCAAAGCGACTTACAGAGCACTTATTACAGGGACAATCCCCCCAGAGCAACCTGGAGTTAAGTGCCTTGCTCAAGGACACAATGGTGGTGACTGTGGAGATCGAACCAGCAACCTTCTGATTACCAGTTATGTGCTTAGACCACTACACCACCACCACAATTGAGGCACTAAATCTCAAGAGAAAGTAATATTCATGAGCATCATAAAGGAAGAAACTCTAAGAGGCCGACTAAAAGACGTTTTATATGAATGTAGATGAAAGAGAATGATATATAAACCCTTATGGATATTAAAACGGGTGTTTGTCTCTTATGGGGTATTTAGAGTTTATTGTCTAAATGTTCAGCTCTAGTGGTGAAACTGAACCCAGAGTAACTTCCATTTATTTCATGGGAAATGACAAACCGAATGAGACATTGTCACTTTGATCTTTGAATGGGTGCTGAACACACTATTGTTGATGGAAGGAAATGTTTGTTTGTTTGTTTGTTGTTTGTTTATGATAAAAGTTTGACATTGTGGTGGGCAAAACAGCTGCTGACTCAATCACAATTAAATTGAAGTTATGTAACTAGTTGATATGTTTATGACTAGAATGGCTACAGTTACCCATTGTTGTGGTTTTTATATTCATATTGAGGCAAACAATGATGTATTTGTTCATGCACGAATGAATAATGCGAGGAGAGTAAAAAAACTGACCAACACAAAATAGGTATCATTTGATGCATGTAGACATTATGACCTAAACTGAACAAGTGCTTTGAAATATGCAGACAAATCAGAAAGGATCAGTTTTGATCATTTATAAAAACATTTGCATTGTACTTATTATTGCAATCAGTAATCATATTAAACTGATCAAATAGCCATGAGTCACATGTTTTTGGAAAGCTCTTAAAGAGTAGAATTCATCCAGCATATTTGTTTTACTCACAGACAAAAATATAGCGAGTAATCGCTAAGTAAATGTGTTTGTCATTTATGTTGGCGTTGCTTAAATGCTGCGTTTTCACTTATGACTTTACGAAAAATAAACAGAACCCAACATATCACATATATTTCAATCGAGTCCACACACAAGATAATCAGATGTATAGATCATTAGATAATCCACATGAAGCACAATGTTACATATGACCACCAGGAGATGGCGCCAAATACACGACACAGACTCAATGATGACTCAAATGGCACAGAATGAAACTTATCCTGTGAAATCTCATGACTAAAATCATGTCTGGATGCTCTGCAACCTTTAGTCATTGTTGTGTTTGCATGTGGAATTAGTTCTTATGTACAATTATTATCTTTTATTTGTTTGGAGATGCTTTTGGACGCTATAATCAATTATATTTGGTATGCTATAACTTTTGATTGCTTTGTCGTATCGACACAAAGTTTTTCTCAGTTACAGTTGACATGATTGGGAACAAAACTAAAGCAGTTTTTCTCAGCCAGCTTATTTGGAACCAAAGATATAATGTCAAATCAGCATGGATTTTTCAGCAGGATCTTAAGCTAGGAGCCTCAGAATTGATCATAATCTATATAATTGAAACATTTGAAAAGTTATATACAATGATACCAAACACTTGCCCCCCATTTATATATATATATTCAACCGGCTTGACAATATAAATGATAGTTTAATATAAAACTGAAACAAAAAACAAACACACACACATGACGGACATGTCCGTAAACGATCTCTCTCTTGTCGCACCACCGTCCGCAGTCGGCCTTTATCCCCCTCGGAGGCTTAATTAGCCTGATAAGGGAGCGTGCGTATAATCATGCCCCGCCCTGCCACAATGATGTTTCAGAACGTCACATTTTGCAAAAACCCTAGAATAAACCATATCCTTAAGTGCATGGTGAAGGCTCCAGTGAAGGGTTGTTATTCCCTGTAAAGAGAACTCGTTTTTCAAAGATTGTTAATGCAGATTTAGGATTATTAGCAGCTCAAATGTTTGTGTGAAGATAGATGGCCAGTGTGTCTCATCTGAACACTAGCCGTGTGTGTGGACAGTCGAATGTGTTCTGTTCAGTCTCAATGGATTAAATCAGAATGACAAAGTTGCCAGCACCCTTTCTCATCGAGTGTGTGCGAATGGTCTAAATAGCTGGTGAGTCACTGGATTATGTTCTGAGGTAGGGCAGATGCAAGTGCACAGAGATGTGTGTGTGTGTGTGCGTGCATATTGATTGTGGTTCAGTAATTAGTCAATCATCCAGTTTAACAGTGAAGTTTATCCTGTCTATAATTACACATGTGAGGTGCTGTCATACGTGAAATAGCAGTGTGTCAGATGTTTATGTGTGTTTGTGGCTGTCAGGTGTGTTTGTATTCTTATGTGACCATTTAATAAATTTTAACAGGTTATTTGGCTATAGTTTGGGGTCAAATTGTAGTCCTCAACAATAAGGATGGTCCACTGCCTAATGTGAGAGAGAGAGAGAGAGAGAGAGAGAGAGAGAGAGAGAGAGAGAGAGAGAGAGAGAGAGAGAGAGAGAGAGAGTGTGTGGATGTGTGTTATGTTTTAGGGTTGTGCCGATGGACGATATCATCGTCCATCGTGATGGCTGACAAACATCACGATGTCGAGCCACCATCGTGATGCCACGCCCCCTTTTGCGAGTCTTGCTAGTGTGACTCACTAATCCTAGTCTCTTCTATAGTTAACCTAAAAACTTTGCAGGGATTGCTCTGTAAATTAAATTGAGAATATAACTAATGCATATATGCTATTTTAAATACTGTAGTATATGCCAGAGACGTGACGTGTTAGTCTGTGAAAATACCGTGTCAGGCAGGCTACACAAATATTGATCTTGACATTGTTAGCTTCTTGTCTTTTTTTACATGTCTTACACTGTACATTTAGATTAAAATATGTTATGTTGTAGGCTACAAGAAAATAGCCTTTATTAATGAATTATTAGTAGTTGTAGTGTCTCAGAAAATCTTGCTCATTGTCACATAGCTCTTGTATACACTGAAGCGGCAGTTTAAGATAAACCCAGACCAGCGAACGTCAAATAACTTTTGTCTGGTTAATACTTTTAAAGAAAAATTTCCTTGACCATAAATCCATAATGTCAAATCAAATGAAAGAAACAAGGTGAATATGAATAACACACATTTATTAAAACATAGAAGAACAACAAATAAAGAACAAGAAAACGGAAACAACACTCAGACCGAAACTCGGCATTAACATTTCACTTATGAATTAGCAGCACAATTAACTTCAGCACAGGCTACAAAATAAATTCTGTTATGGAAATATTGTAAAGTGGTCATATGAACTACACAAATGAACGTTTAAAAAATAATATGCAAAATCGAATAGCTCCGCAACGGATGGCGAAAAATGCGTAAAGAAGTCTAATATCTTTCACCATAGACCATGTTTAAATTTCGATGTTTCTGGCCAGAAATACCAACATATTCACTTTATCTGGTTTTAATAAGCTGCGGATTGGAGTAACTACACTACCCGCTGTGCTGAAGACCCGCTCTGATGGAGTACTGGTAGCACACAGATATTTCCGCGCTAATCTTGCCATGAACGGAAACCTTTTGTCGTTCGTTTTCCACCAAGTCAGCGGGTCCTCTTCCCCATCAATGGCCATTTCCTGCAGGTGGTCATTTCTGCCTTGACCTTTTGCTCATCAGTGAGCGTGGCTGTGGCTGCACTCTTCGCAAGAAGGCTGCCCAGAGACGACTTTTTTTTCTTAGGCGCAATATATTAAAAAGCCCGGATGAGTAGGCTACTAATTAGTTGGGCTAGTAAAATAACGAAATTATAGTTTTTCAGTAGAAAAAAAATATTTATGTAAAGAGATATATTAAAATAAAAAGTGCACAACTCTTCTTAAGTGAAAGACATATTTTTCCCCCTTACGTGCAACCTATTGGAAAGCGCAGATGAGTCAGCTGGGATAGTAAAATAACGAATTTATAGTTTTTAAGTGGAAAATAGTATTTATGTAAAGAGATATATTAAAATAAAAAGTGCACAACTCTTCTTAAGTGAAAGCTAAAAAAAAAAATGCTTCGTGTCGTGCAACCTACTGATAAAGCGCCGACGAGTCATTAGTTGGGTTAGTAAAAAAACGAAATTATAATTTTTCATATAATTTTTGAAAATTATATGAAATTATATAACCCGCCCCACCCCACCGACGATATCATCGTCCATCGCGATGTTTTACTGTCAACATCGTCAACTGCCAATTTAGGGGACATCGCCCAACCCTAATATGTTTCAATTCAGTGTTTTATGTTGGAATTAAAGTCTTTGTTAATCCAGTTCCCGCTTCGTCCTTCCCAGATGAACGAGAGACTTGTCTGTTACACTAAGGTGGAGGCAAAGGCAGATAAACAATTAATTGGCTGATAGTTTTTAAAATGTATTTCTTGTCTTATTGTTTTCGTACTGTAACGGGCATAGACATGCATACTAGGCACCGATCCGATACCTGAATCAGTATCTGATGTTTTTAGACGGATCGGGTATCGGTCCGACAAGCGTGATCCAAATCCGATACTGTGTGTTAGTCATGTTCGTTACTGTCAAGCTCCAAAACTGGACAAGTACATTTAAAAAAAATTAGGAAAAAACGAGTACGGTCATAAAAAACGCATATGTGCATGGAAATACTTTCTTACGCGACGAATCAGAATCTGCCGTTGCTGGTTCAAAACAAATGATGCATCAAAACCTCCGCTAGTAATTCAAAAATATCACTTCAGAAATAGTATCACGGCTTGTGCTGTTTCTACCAAGTTATTGGATAAATGTGTGTGTGTGAGAGAGGGATCACCTGTTGCCACACCCAAGCAGAGATGCTGTCAGCTTTCTGAAGAACAGCTTTCTCAGTGGGAAAGTGGCGTCCAAGCGGGGATATTTCTGCCTATTTCATGGTAGCCGGTGCACAAGAGTCGAGCACTATAGAAACTGCAATGTCATCCATTTTTAACAGCACCATTGAGTAATTAATCAGTCTGTTGTGTCTCTCAGCTGTGATGAGCCTTAATGCTGAAGTTGTCCATTTAAAGCTGTTTAAAGCCATTTCCTAGCTTTAGTAGTGTAGCAGTAATACAAGCGATCACGGAGAGCTGTTGTATGTAAACAAGGACTGACGTGGATTCACTTCACGTCACCAACTGCTCATATTACACACAAGAACGGTCTTTTGCGCCACCTGCTGGCTAACATATGTAATGTAAAAAAAGAAGACATGCACTACGCTTACACTTCAGTTTAGAACGGCACGAACACAAGCGGAGTGACACACACAGTGAAGCGTCTGAGTGCTGATGGAATGTCTCTCGTCCAATCAGATTCGTGGAACGGAACTAACTGTTGTATATTATTAAACTAATTATGCAAATCGGGATTGGTTTCGGGCAATACTAAGATATCAGATACCGGTTCTGAAGAGAAAAAAGTGGTATCGGTGCATCCCTAAAACGTACAGGTGATGAGTCCAAGATTTATGGAATGTTAAAAATGTTGTAATGGAATGTTATTTAGTCTTTCCTAAATAACATTCCAAGACGGGCACGGACATAAATGCTACAAGAGTCCAAAATGAGTAAAAATAGTGTTTAACCAAAATCCCAATAATTACCAGAAAAAAAGTTTTGGTTTGGGACTTTTGACTATTAACAAGCCCAAAACACACAAGGGACTCTTATTTTAAAATGACAAAGACTTGGTTCCATTACGATGCTATACAAGTAAATATTTACCAGATTAAACGTTTTAGCGATATATTTACTAGATTATGGGTTCTGCAAAGATATTCAGATCAGGTTTAATGAGAAAAAAGGTTTTATATTATAAAAGATATGGAGTTGGAGACACGATGTTGCATGCCCTCGCTCCAATTAAAAACACTTATCAAAAGAACAAAATATGCATTGAAGTGAGGATAAAAATATGGATCTGTATTGTTAGTGATATAAGATGAAGATACAACAAATCCCAACATCATTTATTTCGAATTAAAAAAACATAATTATTACACTATTGACAACTCTCAGAATAGATTGCCGATAACCGATAGTTTAAAAAAAGCAACTATCGGCACTGATTAATAGGTAAAACTGATATATCGGCTACCTCGGTTTCACACTAATATTCATGAATTTGTCCATTTACAGCAATGGCTGCAGAGTCTTGGCCTCATTGCAATGCTCTAATATAAAATATTGACATTATTAAGCTTTTGGTAGCTTATATAGTAACTAGATAAAACGTTTTGGCAACAGAGTAATGCAAAAACTAAAATCTACTGGCAAAAAAAGCAACTATTGGCACAGATTAATCGGTAAAACCGATATATCGGCCGACCTAGTAATAATCATCCATGGCTATAAAAGTTGCAATGGATTGAAAATCCGTTTATGCCATTTGTGGACAAGTAAAAGTGGCTTTATAAATGTAAAGCATTAATGAAGTAATTTCCAGCATTGAAACCTAATAAATTATTTGTTGTAACAGAAAGTTGTTTAACTTAACGTTTAACTAAAAAAATATATTTATCTTTCTGCTATACAAAATATTGGCAGGGCAAGTGCAAAACTAACTACTGACCTGACTACTGGACAAGCAGAAACAAATCTCTATTGTTGAGCCCTGAGTTGTTACTAAAATAAACTAAATAAAACATTTCTCAACTAGCGTTGGGTGATAAAGCGATCTCGATATTTATTGCGATACAATGATCCACGAAATCGCCGATAATCTGTTTAGTAATTTTCTATATTTAGCCTGTGTTCTACATCTAGACGATCAGGTGTGTGTCACTAAATACAGAAGCAGTTTGGCTTTCTCAGACGGTTTAAAGTTGATCACGATAGCTGCGATGCTAACGATTAGGCTACGCCAGTTACCGTGGTGCGGATGGAATCAATCCAGGGTTCCGACTAGGGATGGACCGGTACCACGTTTCATCGTCCGATATCGGAAATCTCAGTATCGTCCAATACCCGATCCGATACCAGTGTTGTTGTTGTTGTTGTTATTTTGCATAATCAGTTTAAAATATCTTTACGTTAATGTGTGGAAATAATTATAAGACATCAGCTCACTTTTCATTCACACATTTATTATTGCAACCCATTCAATTTATATATTATGCTAATTTGTATACAAATGATAATAATAATTATATATAGTAATATATATAAACCGTGCACCTTTAACTTTTAAACCCTCACGCTTTTATTTTGACATTCTGAACTCTCCAGGACGTCCTGTATGTGTCTGTTTGTTCCAAGTTCAAAATAGTTTAATTCGCTTCTTATTCAAATTCTGGTAAATGCTCCTCCAGTGCCATTCTAAGTGTATATTATAAGTGAACCGAACTATTGAGCATCTACATCGGAGATGTTGTTCGTTAGTAGCACTCAAATATTGCGCGCCGCGTGAAGGCTAACAATAGCCGCGACAGTGAACAGAGCAGCGCCATTCACTGACGCGCTGGAGCTGTGCGTTCATTTTATATATTTACTTATTAAACAGGCTTTTGTGACTCACAGAGCTATCGCACGTCTTCAAGTGGCTTTGAATGAAATGCACGAGTCATATGAACTACTTTAACTGTGTTTTTATGATTCTTTTATGGCATATTTGGCGCTTGACAGTAACGACTATGATTAACATACAGTATCCCATTTGGATCGGGCTCGTCGGGCCGTCTAAAAGCTTCAGTATCGGAGCCGATACCGTTCCAGGTATCGGATCGGTGCATCCCTAGTCTGGACCCGGTTGCACCAGCTATACATTAGTTACAACTAGAGATGCACCGATTGCAATTTTCTTGGCCGATTTCGATTTCCGATTTTTTTGCAAGTGTGACCTGCCGATACCGATTTTTTCCAATTTTCTTACTAATAACTATTATTGACCACATATACAAACAAAATCTACCTTTCTTCAATGCAAAATTTTATTTTCATAATAAAATAAATTATTAAACATCACAATTTCCCCCAAACTGCACTAAGTTACAGGATCTTCTCTCACTTAAACAACTCTCAAAATAAAGTGCTCTATGACTAGAAAGAGGTAGAAATAACAATTAACAGTATAACAGATGTCATTTTCCACTATTTTTATAAATTGACCTTTTTCTCTTTATTACTCGTCTAACAAAACAATTTCAAAGATCTGAAAAACTGAAGTGTCCAATACGCTCGACTTACGTTAGATGTCCAAATATCAGTTGTAAAACTGAGCACTGCTTCGGGAACGGCTTCCATACCTGTCAACACTCCCGTTTTTCCCGGGAGTCTCCCGTTTTGTTATTTCTCCCAAAAAAACTCCCGTAATTTGTATGACCCAAACCACGTTATATGAATAATCACATCAATATATTATTCCAAGGTGGTCCAGTTGCCAGATCTCAAAATCGGCTAATTCCGGTCCCTGGCCGGTCGATCGGTCGGTGCATCTCTAGTTACAACTTAGCCTAGTTGTGGCGTAAATGGGCACTAAGTGAAGTCTTGCCTTAAGAACAGGTGGCGCAACCAAATTAAGCACCGAATTTGTTACAAACTAACTAGTAGTTACCAAGACCTTAGTGTGAACTTTACGTCCCAACTTACGTGAGACCTTGTGCACGGCTGGTGCAACCGACCCTGGACCGCGGTGACTGGCGCAAGACATCGTGATGACTGTTGCGCCCTCTCATTGTCTCTAGTGAGCAGCATGACAAAACAGCAGTGCTGTTTACACACTAGCACTGAACACCCTTCATTTGTGCCCTGTCCCGCTCCGCACGCGTTGCCTCTTTTCCCCGCATGTGAGTAGACATGAGGCGCCGCACAAGTTAACGTGGTTCCAGAGCGCCTTTAGACCATAACGGTTTTCCCTTCTTCGTTTAGCTTTAATCAACATGTTAGGAGCCTTTAATAATAAACAAATATATTTCTGTCTGATGTCATCATCTCTGGCATGGATGACAAGGAAAGACAATAAAATGACTACTCGTAGCCCCTTCTCTGTTATTATAGAGACTGTTTTGACTGTTTAGGATTTACTGTTCTCCTCTTCTGCCAACTTCAAAAAATGTGCAAATGTGAATGTATCGTCCAGCCCTAATCTCACCCTCCCTTTGTGTACATTTAGCGTTTGGGTTATTATGATTAGCTTTATATAAAAACAATAGAAGTCGATACAGTATGTCTTCGCTTGGATATTACTTGAGTGAAGGTGTGTGTGTGTGTGCGTGTTTGTGTTCCAGGAATATTCCCTCTGACCTGCAGTCTCTCATTAACAGATTAATCTGTCTAATCTCACCACACACACACACACACACACACAGATGGAGTGTGTAAACGACCATGATTTCAATCCTGTGTCTGTTTAGCTGTTTGGCTGGTCTGAAGAGTTTTATGTGTGTCCTGTGAGTGACCCCTGAGATGGTAAATAACACCACTGCACTTTATGGGAGAAAGTAACTACAGCCATGGCCAAAAGTTTTCTGCTTCAGTTGTTGATTCACATTGTTTCTAGATTATTGTGCAGAGTGATCAGATGCATTTTAAATCATTGGAAAAAGCTTCATTGGCCTGGGAACTAAATGACCGGCTAACATAATTTCGCTAATCATATCAGCAGCACCTGGGAAAGTGTGAACGAGTACCAGTCAGGTGAAATCACTCGATCATCATGATTGGATTATAAGAGCTGACTGATTGCTATAAAAGTGCTTCCAATCATTGTGTTCTTGTTCGCAATGGTTACATCTAAAGAAAGACGTGCAGACATCATCGCTTTGCATCAAAATGGCCTCACATGCAAGGAAATTGCTGCAAAGCATATTGCACCTGAAAGAACCATTTACAGGATCATCAAGAACTTCAAGGAGAGAGGTTCAACTTCAGTGAAGAAGGCTTCGGGACGTCCCAGAGTGTCCAGCAAGTGCCAGGACATCTCCTCCTGAGGAGTCAGCTATGGAAGCGTGCCACCACCAGTGCAGAGCTCAATATTGGCAGCAGGTTGGTGTGAGCGCATCTGCATGCACAGTGAGGTGAAGACTTTTGAACAATGGCCTGGTGTCAAGAAGGGCAGCAAAGAAGCCACTTCTCTCCTGGAAAAACATCAAGGACAGACTGATTCATCAGGAAGTACAAGGATTGGACAGCAATGATGAAGCCCCCTTCCGACTGTTTGGGATATCTGGAAAATCAATAGTCTGGAGAAGAAAAGGTGAACGCTACCATGAGTCCTGTGTCGTGCCAACAGTGAAGCATCCTGAGACCATCCATGTTCGGGGTTGCTTTTCATCGCAGGGAGTGGGCTCGCTCACAATCCTGCACAAACCACTGCCATGAATAAAGAATGGTATCAAAACGTCCTGCAAGAGGAACTTCTCCCAAAGATCCAGGAGCAATTTGGTGATGATCCGTGCATGATGGAGCACCATGTCACAAGGCAAGATTGATAATGAAGTGGCTCAGAGATAATTACATTGAAATTTTGGATCCGTGGCCAGGCAACTCCCCGGATCTTAATCCTATAGAGAACCTGTGGTCAATACTCAAAAGTCGAGTGGACAAGCAGAAGCCCACAAATTGTGATCAACTGTCCCTGCCATGGCTGTAAAATTTGAATACATTTTTCAGTAGTATGACTGAAGCTCTGCTGTTTTCAATAGTGTAACTGTTCCAGTGAATGGCGTGTGTGTGTGTGTGTGTGTGTGTGTGTGTGTGTGTGTGTGTGTGTGTGTGTTGTTGCTATTTCAATAGTAGAGTCTCTGTGTTGCTGACAGTTTCACACAAGCTTGTAAACATATGCAGAAGAGTGTGATAGTTCTGCACTCAACAGTCATTCAAATGAGAGCATGAGAGAGAGAGAGAGAGAAAGTAACACACACTCTCTCTCTCTCTCTCTCATGCTCTCTCTCTCTCTCTCATGCTCTCTCTGTCTCTCATGCTCTCTCTCTCTCATGCTCTCTCTCTCATGCTGTCTCTCTCTCTCTCTCTCTCTCATGCTCTCTCTCTGTCTCTCTCTCATGCTCTCTCTCTGTCTCTCTCTCATGCTCTCTCTCTGTCTCCCTCTCACTCTCTCTTTCAATTTCAATTTAAAAGTACTTTATTGGCATGATTGTGTTTACATACAATATTGCCAAAGCATTAATACACAAAACAGATAATGACAAGACAAATAAGAGACAAATGTCTCACTCTCTCTCTGTCTCACTTTCTCTGTCTCTGTCTGTCTCTCTCGCTCTCTCACACACCCACACTTGTACCAATATTATATTACTCAGAGAGTTTCAGAGTGAACGCCCAGTTTCAGTAGAATATTGAGAAAGAGGACCTGAACTGGAATAATACTAATACTTTAATTAAAAAAAAAATATAAATAATAATAATTCTGTCATCATTTACTCAAGCTCATGTTGTTCCAAACCCATATGACGTATTTTCTTCCGCGGAACAAGATGTTAGGCAGAATGTTAGCCTCAGTCACCATTTAGTTGTATGTTAAAAACAAAAGATGCAATGAAAGTGAATGGTGACTGAGGCTATCGTTCTGCCCAACATCTCCTTTTGACCTCCCATTTCCAGTCATGAATAAACCGGAAATAATTTGTCAAACTTTTTAACATGCCAAAAGTTGAGACATTTTGACACATTATTGAATTAAAATGCGAAACAGCCATATTTATTTCCACGACGATAACTGAACAACACTATTTCAATGTGTCGCATGCGGCGTACTGTTTTAAACAATTGCAGGTTACAATTATAATTGTGGATTATTTCCCCTGATGTTGTCATTTATTTTCGATTAAGTAGAACTTACATTAAATTACTTATTTTGGGTGGAGCAACTGCGTGCCGTACTCTATATATGCAGCACATCCACTTTAAGACGAGAACTTTGTTCCTAAATGACTTTATTGTTGTTTTCTACATCAGTAAATCAAGACTTGTTGCCTGAACTATGTAGTAGGGAAGTATGCATATTCAGATACACACACACACACACACACACACACACACACACACACACACACACACACACACACACTGGGCCTCTTAATGTGGATGAGAATGGTTGTAGTTAAAGGGATCCTTTGTTATTAGTTCTAGTGTTCATCAAGATCCCCCACCCACCATTGGGAAGCTTGGGAATTTTCCCGGTGGACCGGCGGCAAAACGGGGCTGAATGGGCCGTGATAAGCTGAAATGGGCCGCCACGTTATGACAGCAACTGTTTCTATGTGAAATCCCAGGCCGATTTCTCTTCCCAGTCCGCCCCTGCGCGCGCGCACACACACACACACACACACACACACACACACTCTCATGAAGTTATATCCCTGTTGAATAGTGGTTAGTCATTATGTGATCATTATTGAATTATATGCCTGTGACATAATTTCCCTTTCCTGTCACTGTCAGCGGAGGGAACTTTTGTCCTTTTTTTGTTAGAAACATTTAATTAATCAAACTTACAATTCAGAGCTTTACAAAATAAATTAATTAATAAAAAATAAAAAAAACACAATAAATCACTCGGTCCAAAAACGGCCGTGTATGATTTGATGTACTTCAGTGTTAAATGTGATCCAGCCCTTGAAAGGGTCCGTTTGGCTGGTGATGACTGAGGATGAACTGAACCTCAGTTGCCTCCGCATCTCCGTCAATCCGCGCATCTCGTCACGTGACTTGGTGAGCGCGTTACCGTGGAGACATAGCACTTGTGTAGGCTTCACGCTATTCTCCGCGGCATCCACGCACAACTCCCCACGCGCCCCACCTAGAGCGAGAACCACATTATAGCGACCACGAGGAGGTTACCCCATGTGACTCTACCCTCCCTAGCAACCGGGACAATTTGGTTGCTAAGGAGACCTGACTGGAGTCACTCAGCACGCCGTGGATTCAAACTCACGACTCCAGGGTTGACAGTCAGCGTCTCTTTACTGATGTTTTTAATCGATAGTTACACTTTTGGAAATATTCTTGATTCTTGGATAGTTTCAGTTGATTGTCTTATTGTGTCATTAGCATTGTATAGATGAGGTGTAGCGACTATACTGTAGATGATCGGTTTTATCAATATATTTTTGACTGATACTGTATTTTAGTTTTTCAGTTGTAGTCTCCAGTTTTATTATGAATGATCTGAAAGTCCCGTTGCTATGGAATGGTTCATTTTTGGTCCTGGTAAACTCAACAGCCTCCCAAACTAGGTTACCGGGTAATGGGTTGGTAACTATGGTAACAAAAAGTTTTGTTTGTTTGGTTTTGAAGAAATCAGTTTGTGCTATTGTCTAAACGAAAGGTCTTTATTGAACTGCTGTTAACAAAAGCAACTTGGCGAGGGACACCCCGTTGTGTGTGTGTGTGTGTGTGTGTGTGTGTGTGTGTGTGTGTGTGTGTGTGTGTGTGTGTGTGTGTGTGTGTGTGGCAGGTGGTTATTCATGCATGTAACACTTCCTCTGTGTCCAGTGGAGCGTTATCTCAGAAAGCATGTTACCATGAGCAGAGAGATGGAGAGAGCGTGCTCGGAGGAAACAGACTAATTTAGCTTAAAGGACTTCCTGTAGAGCACACACACACACACACACACACACACAATTAGACTACTGTACAATTATTTTAAAGGTGTCAGTCAGAAAATAAAGTCGCACATAATCAAACTGTGACTGTTACTATCATGAACAAGTGATAATTATCCTGCTGTATTTGTTCCTTTTACAGACTTAAACAATGTGTGTGTGTCTTTTGTGGAACTTCCTGTCAGCATTTTGTGCAGGAAGTGGCTTGTCACACTTTATCAGGCGTGTCTGGTATGGCCCAAATTATGACATCACTTCAACACACGCGAGCACACACACCGCAACCTTCAATCGCTTAACCGAAATGGTATCTCCATGGAAACCAGAATGGCAATAATATCAACAGCTCTAATTATCACACACACACTTGGAAAGAATGCTTAGTGCTTCATTATGTGTCTATTTTTAGAAAGAAATGAGAAATGCAGATGCTTGCACACACTCACACACACACACACACACACACATCATTCTAGAACCTATCATCATTATGTGTGTGTTTGTGGTTTAATGTTAAACTAATTATTAACATTAATGTAAACGTTTAGGAATGAGGTCACCTAAACCCTTGTTTCATCAGGTAATGGTTGACCTAGGTGCAGGTGTGTGTGTGTGTGTGTGTAGTGTGGAGCTATACATGGATTTAGGTGATTTTAGTTAAATAAATATGACTGTTCAGGAATGTCTATGCATACTCGAGAGGTGTAATGCCATAACGCCACCAGTATCTCATTTTAAACGTTATTTTCTAAAGCCTGTGCATCATTAACATAATAAAAATGTTGCCGAAAATCCTGTTGTCTGCAGTGTACTAGCTGTCTGCTGCCACTTGGTGGACGTTTCTGGGCATTTCTTGATGGATTTTATAATTATTTTGCTGCTGGGGGGGTGTTATAAAGGGTTACAAGGTGATTCTGTATGTATAATTCAGTTCGTTAAGTCTATTCTTGTCTTTGTTGGAATCAATAAAAAAATTGAAAGTAAAAGTGACTATTGATTACATTGTTACTGATATTTAAAAATGAGTATTTGCTGAAAATAAGCAACTCGTGCTTGGTTTAAATTTTGTATATTATTTTATTGAAAAAGCCCATTGAAATCCAAGTATCTAATATGATGCAACAGGCTTTTGAGGTTTTTTTCTCAATCACAATGGGTAAAAACTGTTCTTGTGCATGGATGTCGTGGCGCTCTGTAGCGCCGGCGAGGGCAACAGTTCAAAAAGGGAGTGGGCGGGGTCAGGGTGTGTGGGGTCCAGAGTGAGTCTACCAGCACATTACCTCACTCTGGAGACATACTAGACTTTGAGGGTGGGCAGGGGGGCACCAATAATCCTGTCCGCAGTCCAGGTTGTTTGGAGACCTTTTGCCGTTTTAACTCGCTCCAGACGTTCACACTGAAGTTCTGACATTTGATTGACTCCTGTTAGTAGTGGGAGGAGCCAGACTGTGTCTTTCCTCATGAATATCAACACCCTCTCATCTTTTGCTGGTTCAGTTTTGTGGGGTCAAAATGCCACGGTATCACATTCAACTGTTCTCATTGAACGTTCATGTTTTCCCGCACTGTTGATTGTTCTGGCTGAGGAAGTGATGTCGTAATGTTGGTTTGCTGATGTCTGCTGCCCTCATGTGGCAGGAAATAGATTTGCCACAGTGTTTTACCACATTGATCGGTCACAGATTATTAACATCATTGTTTTTAAGTAGCAGCTGGGTTTCTTTTTTCTAATATTTTTTTTTCCTGACTTTTCATAAAATGTCTTCATAACCTTGCCTTAAATCTTGGTGTTGAATATTATAGAAATGTTTATTATTATAATGTAGAAATGTAGAAAAAGACTCTTTACTGACTGAATATTATTTGGCCCTCACTGTCCTTTTTTTCCCCATTTTCCTTTTTTGTTTTTCCTTTTGCTCTTTCCTATTCCCATCCCCTTTCCTTTTTTTTTTTCCTTTTCCATTTCACTCATTAACACTCTCTCTCTCTCTCTCTCTCTCTCTCTCTCTCTCTCTCTCTCTCTCTCTCACTCACACTCTCTCTCATTTTCTCTCTCTCTCTCTTCTTTCCCTCTATATTGTTTTCATGTTTCTCTTTCCTACTTCCTGTACAGACTCTCAAGCGGCTGATTCCTGATGAGGTAGGTTTACTCACATGTGCTCCGTTTTAACACTCTTAACCCCTTGTTCCGTCACCTCTATGTAATGCCACTGACCCCACCCTGTGTGTGACATCACCAACACTATCCCCAATGACCTTTAACCTTTCACATGCTTTGCCTCCCGTGCACACAGTCACCTCACCGTACTGATAAACTACAGAACTGAATGACTGACCTCAGATCAGTGTTTCTAGGTCTGTCCTGATGAACAGCAGAAACTGATCTGACATCAGCGTTCAGTGGATTTTAAACACTCATTCCTCTCGGCTTTGTCAACATATTTGCACTGTGCATCTGGTACATACTTGCACAGTGACACTTTAATCTGAGATGCACTCATGCATGAAACACGTTCACTTGAGGTGTGTTTATGTGCACAGATTTTAGACCATTTTTAATGGAGTTTTTTGTTTTAAAACTGAACTAAATTCACACTTCAGTATTAACCATCAGTGGTTTAACAGGTGAAGCAGAATAGATTTAAAGTATCTGCCATTATTATCAGTTATCAGCCATAACTTTGAATTAATTAGTGGCTCTTTTATGTCAATCCATCCCAATATTGATTTATTCATTATAAAGAAGATACTGTTGCATTGTATTAAACGCAAATGAGGATGTGGCGCCCCCTGCTGTTTTTAAGAGGGATAAACTGTAATGTAACTGTAGCTGGTTTACTGTATGGATTATATTAGTATATTAGTATTAAATGATAGATCAAGTTTATTGACACTAGCAGAGAATGTTCTGATTAATTAAACTCCTGGAGTTAAGTGCCTTGCTCAAGGACACAATGGTGGTGGCTGTGGGGATCAAACCAGCAACCTTCTGCGTACCAGTTATGCGCTTTAGCCCACAACGCCACCACCACTCACTTCCTGTTCATTCGTCAAACTGGAAATGGAAGGTCATATTAGGTCATCTAGGTGTTCCATGCATGTTGTGCACCGTTTACATACTGCAAATATAGTACAGATAGTTTTACACTCATTATAGCAACGGCTATCCGGTATTAAATTCACCCAAGTGTTTTCGGCACGGTCTGTGCATTGACCTCTGTCTTTGACCTTTTGTCAGCTGGAGCGGTTCACCAGTATGCGGACGAAGAAGGAGAAAGCGGCTACGCTGGGACACAGACACTCGACAGCAGCACAGTATGAAGTTCCATCACAGATGCAGTCGCTGCACGAACACTCGGACGACTATGTGCTGGAGCTCTTCGAACAGATGCTGGTGAGAGTGTGTTTAAGAGTTCAAGCATCAAGCTTTTCTTTCGGTTGTAGAGGAGATATGACTGAATTATGTGTTTCTCTGTCTGTCTCTAGGTTGATATGAATCTGAATGAGGAGAAGCAGCAGCCGCTCAGACAGAAGGATATCTCCATTAAGAGAGAGATGGTGTCTCAATATCTGCACACGTCTAGTGCTGTAAGTCTGTCTGTCGTTCTGTATTGAGCGTCTGTCTCAAACGCTCTGGGCTCTATTTCTGTACCCGTCCCATCCATCTACCCATCTTATCTATCTAATTACCTGAAAAAAAAAACACTCTTGTCCAGTTCATCTGGTACACAGTTAAAGTCATTTATGTACTTATTTTTAATACAAGCATTAGTGCAAGGCCCGACCGTGTGCAAAAAAGCAAAACAAAATTATTATTAATATATATATATATATTTTTTTTAATGTATTTTCAGAGGCTGCTTAAATGTGCATATATTGATTTTTCCCAACATGTTAAAAAGTTATTATTTCATATTTTAACTAATATTTTCACATAAAAAAAAATTGGTGTTATACCCCATTAAAACCTTCATTAGTGTTCATTTAGAGTTAACTTCGTAGCTTCATTTGTGAAACTGAATGAAATAATAAAAGAACGAACAACAGCCATAAATGAACCAAGAGTTGTTACTGAGAACATGCAGTTAAAGATGCATGCTGAGATATATTGTTCTTGTAATAAGTGTGTTTTATACTAATAAATGAACTGAGTAAAATATTTGTATTTAAAATGAACAAGGACATCTCGATCATAGTCTTTGAAAACGATTAAAAACGTGTTTGAAAAGTCCTTGAATGTAACTTTGAAGCATCCGCATGAACCGTGTATCTCTGCTTCTGTGTTGAATGTTGGTCATATTTAAAGCATTTCAGAATGTTCATAATTCTAAAGTGATATTCTGGTTTATTTACAACTTTATAACTTTAAAATAAATATAATATTAATATAATAATATAACTTTAGCTGTATAAACAGTATCTATAATGTGCTATATATATATAAATATGTGTGTGTGTGTGTTTGTGTCTGTGTGTATGTATGCATGCATTTATGGACTGTGTAGGAAAGTGTGTGTGTGTGTTTGTGTCTGTGTGTGTATGTATGCATGCATGTTATGGACTGTGTAGGAAAGTGTGTGTGTGTGTGTGTGTGTGTGTGTGTGTGTGTCTGTGTGTATGTATGCATGCATGTATGGACTGTGTAGGAAAGTGTGTGTGTGTGTGTTTGTGTCTGTGTGTATGTATGCATGTATGGACTGTGTAGGAAAGTGTGTGTGTGTGTTTGTGTCTGTGTGTATGTATGTATGCATGCATGCATGTATGGACTGTGTAGGAAAGTACGTGTGTGTGTGTTTGTGTCTGTGTGTATGTATGCATGTATGGACTGTGTTGGAAAGTACGTGTGTGTGTTTGTGTCTGTGTGTGTGTGTGTGTGTGTGTATGCATTCATGTATGGACTGTGTAGGAAAGTGTGTGTGTGTGTGTTTGTGTCTGTGTGTGTGTGTGTATGCATGCATGCATGTATGGACTGTGTAGGAAAGTGTGTGTGTGTGTGTGTATGTACTTTATATGCGTGTATGTATATGTGTGTATGTATATGTGTGTATGTATAGTCGTATGCAAAAGTTTAGGCACCCCTGACAATTTCCATGATATTCATTTATAAATAATTGTGTGTTTGGATCAGCAATTTCATTTTGATCTATCAAATAACTGAAGGACACAGTAATATTTCGGTAGTGAAATGAGGTTCATTGGATGAACAGAAAATGTGCAATATGCATCAAAACGAAATTGGACAGCTGCATAAATTTGGGCACCCCAACAGAAATATCACATCAATATTTAGTTGAGCCTCCTTTAGCAGAAATAACAGCCTCTAGACGCTTCCTATAGCCTGTATTCAGTTCAGTTAGGTTTGATGGTTGCCGAGCATGGACAGCCCGCTTCAAATCACCCCACAGATTTTCGATGATATTCAGGTCTGGGGAATGGGATGGCCATTCCAGAACATTGTACTTGTTCCTCTGCATAAATGCCAGAGTAGATTTTGAGCAGTGTTTTGGGTCGTTGTCATGTTGAAATATCCAGCCCCAGCGTAACTTCAACTTTGTGACTGATTCCTCTACATTATTCTCACGTATCTGCTGATATTGAGTGGAATCCATGCGACCCTCAACTTTAACAAGATTCCCAGTACCGGCACTGGCCACACAGCCCCACAGCATGATGGAACCTCCACCCAAATTTACTGTGGGTAGCAAGTGTTTGTCTTGGAACGCGCTGTTCTTTTGCCGCCATGCATAACGCCCCTTGTTATGACCAAATAACTCAAAGTGCGCTGAATTGTTGAACGATGCACAGTGACACCATCTGCAGCAAGATGATGTTGTAGGTCTTTGGAGGTGGTCTGTGGGCTGTTTTTGACCGTTCTCACCATCCTTCGCCTTTGCCTCTCCGATGCTTTACTTGGCCTGCAACTTCTGGCCGTAACAAGAACTGTGCCTGTGGTCTTCCATTTCCTCACTATGTTCCTCACAGTGGACACTGACAGCTTAAATCTCTGCGATTAGCTTTTTGTAGCCTTCCCCTAAACCATAATGTTGAACAATCTTTGTTTTCAGGTCATTTGAGAGTTTTGAGGCCCCCATGTTGCCACTCTTCAGAGGAGAGTGAAAGAAAACAACTTGCAATTGGCCACCTTAAATACCTTTTCTCATGATAGGATGCACCTGTCTATGAAGTTCAAGGCTTAATGAGCTCACCAAACCAACTGTGTGTTCCAATGAATCAGTGCTAGATAGTTACAGGTATTCAAATCAGCAAAATTACATGGGTGCCCAAATTTATGCAGCTGTCCAATTTTGTTTTGGTGCATATTGCACATTTTCTGTTAATCCAATGAACCTCATTTCACTACCGAAATATTACTGTGTCCTTCAGTTATTTGATAGATCAAAATGAAATTGCTGATCCAAACACACAATTATTTATAAATGAATATCATGGAAATTGTCAGGGGTGCCTAAACTTTTGCATACGACTGGTATGTATGTATGTATGTATGTATATATGCGTGTGTGTATATGCGTGTGTGTATGTGTGTGTGTGTGTGTGTGTGTGTGTGTGTGTATATGTATGTATATGTCTATGTGTGTGTATGTGTATATATATATATATATATATATGTATGTATAATTCAGTTATATATGTCTGACATCACTGCACCTGTTCCACATATGATGTGTGTGTGTGTGTGTGTTTAGGGAAAGAGTCAGAAGGAGAGCTCTAAATCAGCGCTGGTGTACATACAGGAGCTGAAGACCGATCTTAGAGACACACAGTTACTGAGCTGTCTGGAGTCACTGCGAGTGTCTTTAAACAACAACCCTGTCAGGTACACACCTCACACACACACACACACTCACATTTACATGAAGCATCTGATTGTGTCTGATGTCAGCTGACTGTTGTGTGTGTTTCAGTTGGGTGCAGACGTTTGGAGATGAGGGTTTGGCTTTACTTCTGACATTCCTCAAGAAACTTCAAGACGAGAGAGAAGAACCTATGTACGA